>NW_026900602.1:0-168165 GCF_033783945.1 Neopsephotus bourkii
GCTCCCCATGTGTTCCCAGTGCCCCCCATGCATTCCCAGTGCCCCCCATGCATTCCCAGTGCCCCTCACCAGCTGGCCCAGTGGCACCTCCTCGAAGAGCGGGTGCTCCCTGAAGTGCGTCACCATCCACTGGTGCAGCTCAGGCACGTCCGTCACCGTGTACACCAGCCCCTGGGGCACGGAATCACCGGGGGGGGGGTGTCAGCACCCCCCCCCATTCATGCTCCATGGGGACACCCCAGGCTTTCCGCGGTGTCCCCAGGACAGGGGCATTGGGGGCACGCAAAGGGGTGGGGAACACGGGGGGACCCAGGGGTGATCCCCTTGTGTCCCAGGGTGTCCTCGTGTGACCTCCAGGGGGGGCTGGTGCGCAATGGGGTGGCCAGGGTGGGCCCGGGTACTGGGGGGGGTCCCCATGTTGCAGTGCTGGGGCGGGGGGGGGGTCCTGGGGGGTGTTCCCAGTGCTTGGGGAGGGTCCCGGTGCCCCAGTGCTTAATGGGGGTGTCCCAGCGCTGAGAGGGGGGGCCTGGTACTGGGAGGGTCCCAGTGCTTGGGGTATTCCCAGTGCTCAGAAGGGGGTGGCTCAGTGCCGGGGGGGTCCCAGTGCCGGGGGGGGGTCCCAGTGCTCAGAAGGGGGTGGCTCAGTGCCAGGGGGGTCCCAGTGCTCAGAAGGGGGTGGCTCAGTGCTGGGGGGGTCCCAGTGCTCAGAAGGGGGTGGCTCAGTGCGGGGGGGGGTCCCAGTGCTCAGAAGGGGGTGGCTCAGTGCTGGGGGGGTCCCAATGCTCAGTTATGGGGCTGTCAGTGCTTGGGGGGGGTCCCAGTCCAGCCAAGGGGGTGTCTCAGTGCTGGGGCAGCCCAGTGCTCAGAAGGGGGTGGCTCAGTGCTGGGGGGGTCCCAGTGCTCAGAAGGGGGGGGCTCAGTGTGGGGGGGTCCCAGGGCTCATAAGGGGGTGGCTCAGGGCCAGGGGGGTCCCAGGGGGGGTCCCAGTGCACAGAAGGGGGTGGCTCAGTGCTGGGGGGGGTCCCAGTGCTCAGAAGGGGGGGTCCCAGTGCTCAGTGCTGGGTGGGGTCCCAGTGCTCAGAAGGGGGGGGCTCAGTGCTGGGGGGGTCCCAGTGCTCAGAAGGGGGGGCTCAGTGCTGGGGGGGTCCCAGTGCTCAGAAGGGGGGGGCTCAGTGCTGGGGGGGGTCCCAGTGCTCAGAAGGGGGGGGCTCAGTGCCGGGGGGTCCCAGTGCTCAGAAGGGGGTGGCTCAGTGCTGGGGGGTCCCAGTGCACAGAAGGGGGTGGCTCAGTGCTGGGGGGTCCCAGTGCACAGAAGGGGGGGGCTCGTGCTAGGTGCCCAGTGCTCAGAAGGGGGGGTCCCAGTGCTCAGAAGGGGGTGGCTCAGTGCTGGGGGGTCCCGGGGCTCAGTGCGGGGGGGTCCCGGTGCCGGGGGGGTCCTGGGGCTCGGAAGGGGGTGCCTCAGTACTGGGGGGGTCCCGGGCTCACCCCCGGGCGCAGGACGTAGCCGTACTCAGCCAGCAGCGCGGGGCTGATGATTCTCCACTTGTGCTTGGTGCGCTTGAAGTGGGGGTCAGGGAAGAGGAAGAACATGCGGCGGAGCTGGGGGGCACGGGGGGGGCACGGGGGGGTCAGCGCCCCATGGGGAGCCGGGGGAGCCCCTGTCACCCCCCCCAGGCATTGACAATGAACAGGGAACTGGGGACACCCAGGGCAATGGGTACCCCCAGTGCCCCCCCCGTGAGTTCCCAGTACCTTCAAGTGACATCTCATGAAGTCCCAGTACCCCCCAGTGCCCCCCACTTTGGCCTCCCATGGGCTCCCCATATCCCCCAGTGCTACCCTCCCATGGGCTCCCAGTGGCCCCCAGTATAGAACCGATTGGCTCCCAGTACCCCCCAGTATGGCCCCCCACAGGCTCCCAGTACCCCCCCCATGGGCTCCCAGTACCCCCCAGTGCCCCCCCATGGGCCCTCAGTACCCCCCAGTATGGCTCCCAGTACACCCCAGTATGGCCCCCCCACGGGCTCCCAGTACCCTCAGTATGGCCCCCCATGGGCTCCCAGTACCCCCCCATGGGCCCTCTGTACCCCCCAGTACGGCCCCCCCCACGGACTCCAAGTGCCCCCCGAGTATGGCTCCCATTGGCTCCCAGTACCCCCCAGTATGGCCCCCTATGGGCTCCCAGTGCCCCTCCCATGAGCTCCCCAAGAGCTCTCAGTACCCCCATACCCAGCTGGGTCGATCCCAGTCCCCCCCCCATGTGCCTCCCTCCCTGCCCATTGCAACCCCCATGGAATCCCAGTACCCGCCCAGTGCTCCCAGTGCCACTCATGGGCAGGGTGCTGGGGGACTGGTGGGGGGTCCTATGGGGTTCTGGAGGGCACCGGGGGTTCTTTGGGGGGTTCAGGAAGGGTCCAAGGGGTTGGGGGGGGATCCTGGAGGCATTGGGGGGGTTGTGCCTGGGGATGGAATTTGGGGGGGGGGGTTTGGGGTGTCTGGGAACGCCTGGGGGGGGGTGGAAGTGATTGGGGGTGCATGGGGGGGGTCTGAGAGGGCTCTGGAGGTGCTGAGAGGGTTTGGGGGAGTCTGGAGGGATTGGGGGGGGCTCAGGGATGTCTGGGGGGGTTCGGTGACTTTGGAGGGGTTTTGGGGGGGGCTTGGGGTGTTTATGGGGGTTGTGAGGGTGTGGGGTGTTTGGAGGAGTTTGTGAGGGTTTTGGGGGCTTGTGAGGGTTCTGGGAGGGTTTTGGGGGGTGGTTTGGGGGCTGGTTTAGGGGGGGTTGTGATGGTTCTGGGGTGGTTTGTGAGGGTTTCGGGGTGGTTCTGGGGCGGTTTGTGATGGTTTGTGGGAGGGTTCTGAGGTGGTTTTGGGGCGGTTTGTGAGGGTTTCGGGGTAGTTTTGGGGGTTCTGGGAGGGTTTTGTGGTGGTTTTGGGGGAGTGGGATGGTTCTGAGCTGGTTTTGGGCGTGCTGTGATGGTTCCGGGGCAGTTTTTGAGGGTTTTGGGGTCGTTTGGGGGGGTTGTGATGGTTTTGGGGTGGTTTTGGGGCGGTTTGTGAGGGTTTTGGGGTGGTTTGTGAGGGTTTTAGGGCGGTTTGTGAGGGTTTCGGGGTGGTTTGGGGGGGGTTGATGGTTTCGGGACGGTTTGTGAGAGTTTCGGGGCGGTTTGGGGGCGGTTTGTGAGGGTTTCAGGGTGGTTTTGGGGCGGTTTGTGAGGGTTCCGGGGTGGTTTTGTGGTGGTTTGTGAGGGTTTTGGGTGGTTTTGGGGCAGTTTGTGAGGGTTTTGTGGCTCTGGGAGGGTTTTAGGGTGGTTTGTGAGGGTTTTGGGGCTCTGGGAGGGTTTCAGGGCGGTTTGTGAGGGTTTTGGGGTGGTTTTGGGGCCGTTTGTGAGGGTTTCAGGGTGGTTTGGGGCGGTTTGTGAGGGTTTTGGGGCGGTTTGTGAGGGTTTCAGGGCGGTTTGTGAGGGTTTTGGGGCGGTTGTGATGGTTTTGGGGCTCTGGGAGGGTTTCGGGTTGGTTTCGGGTTGTTTGTGGGGTCCCGCGGTCCCCGCGCTCGCACCTGCCCCCTGCGGAAGAAGTGCGGCACGTGCTTCATGGCGTTGCCCCGCACGCACGCCACGTTCCGGCAGCGCGGGGGAGCCCCCGCCCGCAGCGCCCGGAGCCGCTGCGCCGTGAACGCGGCCACGCGGGGCCGCAGCTCCAGCCCCAGCGCCAGCTCCTGCGGGAACAGCGCCGAGAGCGCCACTGCGGGCCCCGGCGGCGGTGAGGGCTACGGGGCCACATAGGGAGCAATGGAGCCCCCATAGGGAGCAATGGAGCCCCCATAGGGAGCAATGGAGCCCCATAGGGAGCAATGGGGCCCCATAGGGAGCAGTGGAGCCCCCATAGGGAGCAATGGAGCCCCCATAGGGAGCAATGGAGCCCAAGGGAGCAATGGGGCCCATAGGAGCATGGGCCCATGGGAGCAATGGGCCCATAGGGAGCAATGGGCCCATAGGGACAATCCCACAGGGAGCAATGGAGCCCTAGGGACAATGGAGCCCATAGGGAGCAATGGGCCCATAGGGAGCAATGGGCCCCATAGGGAGCAATGGAGCCCCATAGGGAGCAGTGGAGCCCCCATAGGGAGCAATGGAGCCCCCATAGGGAGCAATGGGGCCCCCATAGGGAGCAATGGAGCCCCATAGGGAGCAATGGGGCCCATAGGGAGCAATGGGGCCCATAGGGAGCAATGGGGCCCATAGGGAGCAATGGGGCCCATAGGGAACAATGGGGCCCATAGGGAGCAATGGGGCCCATAGGGAGCAATGGGGCCCATAGGGAGCAATGGGGCCCATAGGGAGCAATGGGGCCCATAGGGAGCAATGGAGCCCCATAGGGAGCAATGGGGCCCCCATAGGGAGCAATGGAGCCCATAGGGAGCAATGGGCCCCATAGGGAGCAATGGAGCCCCATAGGGAGCAATGAGGCCCATAGGGAGCAATGGAGCCCATAGGGAGCAATGGAGCCCCCATAGGGAGCAATGGAGCCCCATAGGGAGCAATGGGGCCACACAGGGAGCAATGGAGCCCCCATAGGGAGCAATGGAGCCCCATAGGGAGCAATGGAGCCCCCATAGGGAGCAATGGAGCCACATAGGGAGCAATGGAGCCCCATAGGGAGCAATGGGGCCCCATAGGGAGCAATGGAGCCCCATAGGGAGCAATGGGGCCCCATAGGGAGCAATGGAGCCCCCATAGGGAGCAATGGAGCCCCATAGGGAGCAATGGAGCCCCATAGGGAGCAATGGGGCCCATAGGGAGCAATGGGCCCTAGGGAGCAATGGGGCCCCATAGGGAGCAATGGGCCCTAGGGAGCAATGGGCCCGGGAGCAATGGAGCCCCCATAGGGAGCAATGGGCCCCATAGGGAGCAATGGGGCCCATAGGGAGCAATGGGGCCCCCATAGGGAGCAATGGGGCCCCATAGGGAGCAATGGGACCCATAGGGAGCAATGGGGACCCATAGGGGGCAATGGGGCGGGCCCATAGGGAGCAATGGGGTGGACCCATAGGGAGCAATGGGGCAGACCCATAGGGAGCAATGGGGCAGACCCATAGGGAGCAATGGGGCCCCATAGGGAGCAATGGGGCCCCATAGGGAGCAATGGGGCCCCCACAGAGAGCACCGGAGCCCCCACAGAGAGCAATGAAGCCCCATAGAGAGCAATGGAGTTCCCATAGAGAGCAATGGAGTCCCATAGAGAGCAATGGAGTCCCATAGAGAGCAATGGAGCCCCATAGAGAGCAATGGAGCCCCATAGAGAGCAATGGAGTTCCCATAGAGAGCAATGGAGTCCCATAGAGAGCAATGGAGTTCCCATAGAGAGCAATGGAGTCCCATAGAGAGCAATGGAGCCCCCATAGAGAGCAATGGAGCCCCCATAGAGAGGAACAGAGCCCCATAGAGAGGAACGGAGCCCCATAGAGAGCAATGGAGCCCCATAGAGAGGAATGGAGCCCCATAGAGAGGAATGGAGCCCCATAGAGAGGAATGGAGCCCCCATAGACAGCAATGGAGTCCCCATAGACAGCAATGGAGTCCCCATAGACAGCAATGGAGTCCCCATAGACAGCAATGGAGCACCCACAGACAGAAATGGAGCCCCGTAGAGAGAAACGGAGCCCCCACAGAGAGCAATGGAGCCCCCGTAGAGAGGAAAAGAGCCCCACAGAGAGCAATGGAGCCCCCATAGAGATCAATGGAGTCCAACATAGATCAATGGATCCCCCAGAGACAGCACCAGAGCCCCAGAGACAAGAATGGAGCTCCCATAGACAGCACGGGAGCCCCCTAAACACAGCCATGGAACCCCCTAAACATCAACACAGACCCCAGCCCCTCTGCCATGGATCCTCAGACCCAGCTCCAGCCCCTGAACCCCAAACCCCAACCACAGCCCCCCCCCCCCACCCTGGCTCCTGACCCCGACCCCCCCCAACATCCCTCCCCCCCGGTGCCCCCCTTACCCAGCAGCCCCCCGTAGCCGCAGCCCACGTCGAGGGTCTCCACGCGGGGCGGGGGCTGCCCCGGGGGGGCGTCGGGAGGGAAGAAGTCCGGGAAGAGCGCGGCCCAGTCCATGTCCTGCGGGCGGGCGGGGCTGCGGGGGCAGCGCGGTTACGGGGGGGGGGAACCGGGGTTACCGGGGGGGGATCGGAGATTGGGCTCCGGTGGGGTCCGGTTCGGGGTCACCGGGGGGGTACGAGGAGGGTCCTGGGGTCACTGGGTTGCTACCGGGAGGGGTTCCCGGGGATAACGGAGGTGTTACCGGTAGGGTCCCGGGTGGTACCGGGGTTACCATAGGATCACCGGGGGCTGTTCCCGGCCTCCCCCCCCCCGCCCGCACTCACTACCGCAGGGTGTGATCCGCCAGCGGGTTCGAGTGCGCGCGCTGCCGGTAGAACCGCTTCTGCGGCAGCGCCGCCGGGTCCGCCATGGCCGCACCGGAGCGCAGCGGCACCGCTGCAGGCGCACGGAACTGACGTCACCGCGCGGCGCTGATCAGTGACGTACGCACAGCGCCCGCTGTGGGTGGGCGTGGGGTGGGAGAGGTCGCGATGATGGGCGGGGCTCGAATAAGCCACGCCCCTCCATTCATCCCAGGACCCCCATTGACCTCAATTGACCCTAAGGGCCTTCAGTGTCCTCATTGCCTCCCAGTGCCCCACAGTACCCCCCTGAGCCCCCAGTGTCCCTCATTGACCCCCACCAGCACTTCCCAGTGCCCCCTGGTCACTCCCAGTGCCCCCCCAGTGCCCCTCATTGACCCCCTCCAGCGCCTCCCAGTGACAGCCCAGTGCCCCCTGCTCACTCCCTGTGCCCCCCAGAGCCCCCAATGCTCCTCACTGACTCCCTCCAGCACCTCCAAGTGCCCCCTGGTCACTCCCAGTGTCCCCCCAGTGCCTCTCATTGACCCCCTCCAGCACCTCCCAGTGACAGCCCACTGCCCCCTGGTCATTCCCAGTGCCCTCCAGTACCTCTCATTGCCCTCCAGTGCTTCTTACTGAGCCCCCCCACTGCATCCCAGTGCCCCACCGAGCCCCCAGTGCCTGTTAGTGACCCCCTCCAGTGCCCTCCCAGTCACGTCCTGGGTCCTTCAGTGCCCTCCCCCCAGCCCCCATTGCCCTCCAGTGCCTCTGACTGACATCCCCCTCCTATTGCCTCCCATCCCCCCCATTGCCTCCCATCCCCCCCCATTGCCTCCCATCCCCCCCCATTGCCTCCCATCCCCCCCATTGCCTCCCATCCCCCCACCCCCTGGGGTTCTTTGGGGATTTCAGGCTCTGACGAAGCCGGTTTCTGAGAAAGCCCCGGGGGGGGGGGAGGGGGGCGGGGGAAGGTTCCGGGGGGGGCGGGGTGGGTGGGGGGTTGAGCAACACCGGGCAGGACCCGCCCGACCGGAGCCTTCCAGGAACCGTGCGGGGGGAGGGGGGGAGACTCGGGAATCAACCCCCCTCGACCCCCCTCGGGTGCCCTGACCCCCCCCCCAGGGTGCTACAAGCATTCACCGGGTGCCGCAGGCCCTGGGGAGCCCCGGGGGGTCCCGGTTGTTCATTACCCCCACGAGGGGCTCGCCCCCCCCCTCCCCGGTTACTGTTTATCCGGGTCATGTGGGCTCCGGGCACAAGGAATGGGGCTGGGATGGGGGGGTCCCGTGTGTGTCCTCAGGGGTGGGGACAGGACACATGGGATGGGGACACCGGGGCAGGAACACAGTGACCTGGGACATGGGGACAGGGCACCGGGACAAGGACACCAGGAACAGGGATACCAGGGCTATAGACACCAGTGCCAGGGATAATGGGACTGGGGACACCGGGTGAGGGATGTGGGGTCAGGGACACTGGCCCCACACTGTGAGCAAGGACAGTGAGAACAGAGGTGTTGGGATCAGGGACACTGGGGCTGGGGACATCAGGGTCAGGGACACCAGGACAGAGACACCAAGGACAGAGGTGCTGGCACCAGGGACACCAGGATAAGGACACCATGACCAGGGACACCAGGGTCAGGGACACTGTGACCAGGGACCCTGGGATCAGGGACACTGGGGCTGGGGACATCAGGGTCAGGGACACCAGAACAAGGCCATCATGAGCAGGGACACCAGGTGAGCAACACTGGGTGAGGGACACTGTGACCAGGGACACCAGGGCTGGGGACACCAGGCCTGGCTCCAGGCCCCTGCCAGGGACAGTGTCCCAGTGGTGACACTGGTGTTGATGGGACAGGGACAGGAGCAAGAGGACAGGGGATGGCACCAGGGTGAGACCCTAGGACAGGGAGTGGTGGCCTCCGACTGGGACAGGGACAAGACTGGGCTGGCTGGGAGCAGGAGACACCGAGGATGGGAGTGAGGAGAGATGGGAACAGGGACAGGGAAGGGATGGGGACAGGGAAGGGGCTGGGACTGATGGGTGGGACAAGGAGTGCCCTGGGGACATCGGGAATGGGGACACTGGGATAGGGCTTGGGGACATTGAAGATGAAACAGCGTCAAGACACAGCGACACCGCCGAGGGGTAGGCGGAGCCTCAGACCCCGCCCCTCCGGAGGGAGGGGGCGGTGTTTTCAGCACTGACCAATCACGGAAGGGGCCGTGGCTTACGGCCCCGCCCTCTCCGCCAAAATGGCTGCGCCCGCGCGCCACGTGGGTGTTGAGACCCGGTGGGAGACGGCGGCGGGAGGGGAAGGAGGAACGGAAACGGAATGGGAATGGGAAGCGGAAGAGGAAGCGGAAGAGGAAGCGGAAGGATCCGGCGCGCTGCGGGCCGTGTTCCCCCGCGACCCCGCGCTCTTCGCTGACACGTTCCCGGTGCTGCGGCGGTTCCGGCTCTGCGGGCGCGTCCTGCGCATCGCGCAGCACCACGGGCCGCGCCTCGGGCTGGCGGCCAACGTCTGGGAGGCGGTGGGTGGGGGGCACCCGGGAATGGGAGCACGGGGCAGGGCGGGCACTGGAGATGGGGGCTTCACTGGGGGGGGGACTCTCGGGGGTTCCCTGATGGAGACGGTGGGAGGGGCAATGGGGATGGGGGGGGCATCCCTGAGGATCCCCAGGGAGTGGGGGATCCACCCCCCGGGGGGGCTCTGGGTGATGTCGGAGGGGGGGAGGGTTTGGACTGCCCTCCCCCCCATCGCACTCATCCCCTCAACTCCCCCATTCCCGTTCCCCCCCCCCCCCAATCCCCTTCCGCCCCCTCCCAGGCGCTGGCCCTGGCCCGGTTCCTGGAGCAGCAGCGCTTCGAGTTCCGGGGCCGGTCCGTGATCGAGCTGGGCGCCGGCACCGGCATCCTCGGCATCTTGGCGGCGATGCTGGGTGCGCACCGGGAACGGGGGCACCCATGGGGCTGGGAGGCAGGGGTCACGTGTACACACACACACACACACACACACCCCCCTTCCCTGCCCATTGGAACTGGTAGCAAGTGACTCCTTATTGGGATCTTGGGGGTGGGGGGGCAAGGGAGCTCTCGGGGACGCAGGGGTTTGGGGGTGCACAGAGGCGGTTGTGAGGTGCCCCCCTCTAAACCGCCCCCTCCCCCGTTCAGGAGGTGACGTCACCATCACGGACCGGCCGGCGGCGCTGGACCAGATCCGGGAGAACGTCCGGTTGAACTTCCCGGGGGCCGGGACTCGGCCGCGGGTGCGGGCGCTGGAGTGGGGCCGGGACGAGGACTCCTTCCCTCGGGACTTCCAGGTCGTTCTGGGCTCGGACCTCGTCTACGACCCCGCGTCCTTCCCAGCGCTGCTGCGGGCACTGCGGCACCTCTGCGGGCCCCGCTCCCAGGCCCTGCTGAGCGCCCGCACCCGGGGCGGGGACAGCGGCTCCCGGTGCTTCTTCCACCGGCTCCTGCCGCCGTTCTTCCGGGTCCAGCTGCTGTGGCAGGAGCAGGAGCACGACATCGAGATCTATGGAGTGACCTGCTGGGAGGGGACCGCGGCACCCCCTGCCTGGGGGTCGTGCGGGGAGGGGGGGGTCGCTGCAATGGGGGTATCCTGACAATGATTAAACGGTCACCATTTAATGGCTGGGCGGCTGCAGTGCATTTGGGGGTACAGGTCTGGGGGGTGGGGTCTAAAAGGGTTGGGAGGTGTCTGGTCAAGGCTGGGGGACCTGCATAGGGGATGTTTAGGGGGGGAGCCTGGTCAAAGCTGAGGGGGGTCTCTATGGAGGTCAATTGGGGGATGCAGGGCCCTGGGGTGGTTGACCAAGTTCTGGGGGGACCTGGCTGGGATCGGTGGGGGTGTCTAAAAGCGTCTGGGGGCTCTATAAGGGGCTCGGAGGCCTCTAGAAGCCGGGGGTCAGGGCTGGGGGGGGGCGCCTCTGGGTGGCTGCAGCACCTGAGGCTGCTGGGTCCGGTTCTGGTGTCCGGACGCACGGGGCGGGCGGGCTTTAGCACCCGGGGGAGCCGCTCCCGCCCTACCCCAGATCCGTCGCGCTGCGAGTGACGTCACGTCCGAGTCCCGCCCTCGGGGGTCGCGCTTGTGCCCGTAAAGCGGCGTCGTGACGTCATCTCTGCGCGCCGCGGGCAGGGTCCGGGATGCAGCGGGCGGCGCGGAGCGCGGTGTGGGTGAGAGCGGGACCCGGACCCCAATGGGGAGACCCCCCCGGTCCCGTTCACTCCATTTCCCTCCCATTCCCCCCCGCGCTGTCCCCTCCAGGCGCTCCCGGCCCGGTTCTTCCGCGCCGGCGCCCCGGTGCTGGCGGCGGACAAGGAGTCGCTGCTGCAGCTGCGGCGCCGCACGGGGCTCCCGATCCTGCAGTGCCGGGACGCGCTGCAGCGCTGCGGGGGGGACCTGGCGCAGGTGAGGCCTGGACTCGGAGGACACCGGGGCTGGGGGTTCCGGAAGTGCTGGGTGTGCTGATCTCTGGGGTGACCCTCACCCGCGTCTGTGCCCCCCCCCCAGTGTGTGACACCCGTCATGTGACACCTCCGTGCTGAACCCACACCCTGGTGATTGACCCCCCCCATCCCAGCGCTCCCCCCGATGTGACGACCCCCCCCATGTGACCCCCTCCTGCAGGCCGAGGCCTGGCTGCTGGAACAGGCGCGGCGCCAGGGCTGGAGCAGCGCCCCCGTGGCGCGGGAGCGGCCGGCGCGGGAGGGGCTGGTGGGGCTCCTGCGGGAGGGGCCGGCGGCCGTGATGGTGGAGGTGGGTACCGGCGGGGGGGGGTTCGGGGAGGGGGGGGGTGTCCGGTCCCTCCCGGTCTCAACCCCCCCCCTCCAGCTCAGCTGCGAAACCGACTTCGTGGCGCGGACCACCGAGTTCCAGCGCGTGGTGGCGCAGGCGGCGCTGGGCGCTATGGAGCTGTGCCGGAGAGCGCCCCCTGCCGCCCGGGCGTGCTCACAGGTGCGTGTGTGCATGGGGGGGAGCCCCGACCCCCCCCAAGGCACCCCCACATCCCTCAGCCCCTTTAAGCACCCCCCAGCACCCACACAGCCCCTGTGGTCCCCCTAAACCACAACTCCCTCTGGGGGGGCACCCCATACTCCCCCTGTCCTCCCAAACCACCACAGCCCCCTCATAACCAACCCACAAAGCCCCCCCAGGGGGAGTCGCAGATGGGGGGGCACCCCCTGTCCCCCCTTAACGCCCCCCCAACCCCTACCCCAGCACTTCCTGCAGCCTGAGGAACTCGCTGAGCTCCGGACCGGGCCTGGTGGGGGGCCCCTGAGTGAGGAGCTGGCGCTGGCCCAGGGTGAGTGGGGGACACCAGGGTGGGGGTGACCCTGGGGAGGGACAATGGGGGACATGGGGTACCCAGGGAGGATGATGGCAGGGACCTGGGGGCACAGGACCCAGGGTGGTGACCAGGGACATCTTGAAGGTACAGGATGGAGGGGCACTTGGGGGGGGGGACAGACACCTGAGGGTGGTGATGGAGGGGGTGGTGGGGCCATGGGGCACCCGGGGGGCATGGAGGTGATGGGACACAGGGACACCCCCCTAGACAACGGCTGTGGCCTTGGGGAGGGGACAGGACCTGGGGTCACCCCAGGACAGGGTGACGGGGGGAGGCACCCTGGGTGGTGACAGAAGGGACATGGGGGGACAGCAGGGAGTGGGGAATGGAGGGGAGCTGGTGGTGGATGTGGGGTGAACCTGGAGTTCGGGGGGTGGACACCCAGGGCGGTGACAGGAGGGACCTGGGGTGATCCTGGGAGGGGGTGACCCCCTGTGACCCCCCCATCTCCCCGCAGGCCGCCTGGGGGAGGCCGTGTCCCTTCGCCACGCCGCGTGGCTGCGGGTGCGGCCCGGGGCCGGGTTCGTGTCCGGGTACGCGCACGGGGGCCCCGCTGCGGATCCCGGCGCGGGGCCGGTGGCGCTGGGGACGCTGGGCGCGCTGGTCGCGTGCGGCGCGCGGGGCGTGGCGCGGGGCGGCGCGCGCGGGGCCGCGCTGGAGGCGCTGGGCCGGCAGGTGGCGCAGCACGTGGTCGGTTTCGCGCCACGGCGCGTGGGGCGCGCGCGGGAACGGCGGCGGGGCGGGAAGGAGGAGGAGGAGGAGGAGGAGGCGCTGCTGGCGCAGGAGTTCCTGCACGCGCCGGGGCGCCGCGTGGGGCGCGTGCTCCGCGCGCTGGGCCCGCTCTGCGTCACCGGCTTCGTGCGGTTCCGCTGCGGGGAGGAGCCCACCGGGGACGTGACCTCACGGTGACCCCGCCCCCCAACACGTGACCCGCCCCCGGTATCGGCTGGGGTCACCCGGGGTCGTTGACCCCTCCCGGTACCGGGGGCATCCCCAGCGGAATAAACGGGAATAGAAGCGGGCCCGGGTGTTTTATTGGGTGGGGGAAGCGTCCTCGTGCCCCCCCCCCCCTCCCCCGCCTCCATCCCCGTCCCCAGGGACCCCCCGGTTTGAACCCCCCCCACCTGGACTTCCCCTGCTCCCACCCCGGCCTTGACTCCAGCTCCCCCATTCGGGACTGGCCCTCACCGGGGTTGACCTTTCCTCCCCCCCCCCTCGTTCTCCCCCCCCCTCCCCCAGCACCGCCAGCACTGGTTTATTCAGGTTGAACCGGTAAAACGGGGGAGAAGGATTGGGAAGTGCTCGGTGAGGGGGGGGGGACAGGACACACGGTGGCCACGGGATGATGCTCAGCCGCCCCCCCCCCGTCCTCCGGTATTCCCGCCCCGTGACGTCACCGGCCGCCTCCCAGGACAAGTAACCGGGAGCAGGCCGGGCTGGAACAGCCTAATCCTGGATTACTTGAACCGGGCCGCGGCCGCTGCTCCCCCCGCTCCCGGTGACACCGCCCCCCCACCCCCTGTGTCCTCACGTGACCCCCGGTACCTGCCGCCGCGCGCCGCTGCCGGAGCCACCGGTACCACGGCGGTTTCCAGCCCCCCCCCAACCCGAACGGCGCTTCCTGATTGGGTACTGGGAGGGGGGCCTGGAAACAGCCGCCAGGCGCTGATTGGAGGAGGCGGAGGCGCTGCGCGGGGATTGGCTGAGGTGAGCGCGGGAGGCTGGGCCCGGTGGTGTTTACCGCGGAAAACATCCCGGGAAGGGGCGGGGTGAGCCTCGGAGCCGCGCCCACGCGTTCTCAATCCCCATTGGCTGGGGCCTGCGTGACGCAGGGGAGGGGCGGGGCTATGACTGGGGCGGGGCCAGGGGATGGGACGGGGACGGGGGCGGATACATGGAGACAGGGATACGTGGACACAAGGGTACGTGGATACAGGGATATACGGATACATGGACACAGGGATACATGAATTTATGGATACAGGGATACATGGATACAGAGATATACAGATATATGGACACGGGTAGATGGATACTGGGACTCAGGGATATACGGATACGTGGACACAGGGATACATGGATACAGGGATATACAGATACATGGAGACAGGGATACGTGGACACAAGGGTACGTGGATACAGGGATATACGGATACATGGACACAGGGATACATGAATTTATGGATACAGGGATACATGGATACAGAGATATACAGATATATGGACACGGGTAGATGGATACTGGGACTCAGGGATATACGGATACGTGGACACAGGGATACATGGATACAGGGACTCGGATAGAGGGATATACAGATACATGGACACAGGGATATACGGATACAGTAATACAGGTATATATGGATACATGGAGATAGGGGTATCTGGATACAGGGATATATGGATACATGGACACAGTAACACAGGTATATGTGGATACATGGAGATAGGGGTACATGGATACAGGGATATATGGATACATGGAGATAGGGGTACATGGATACAGGGATATATGGATACATGGACACAGGGATACAGGTATATATGGATATATGGAGATCGGGGTACATGGATACAGGGGTATATGGACATGGATACAGGGATACATGGCTACATGGATACATGGACACAGGGATACATAGATAAACGGACACATGTATACAGGGATGCATGGACACAGGGATACATGGATACAGGAATACATGGCCACAGCTCCCACCAAAACTCAATCCCATGGGCTGAATATCCCAGTGGATCTGAGCCTGAACCCTGGCACTTCCGAGTCCCCATGGGTTGCTCAGGTGCATGGGTCCTGGATTCACTCACCTGAACTCCCACAGCTCCATTCCCGAGCAGGGAAAAACCAGGAATAGAATGAATCCCTCTGGGAAAAGTGACTGGAATGTCAAGTTTATTTTTAAAATGCCCCAAAAGCTGAAGAGAAAAGGTTAAAAGGGATCTTTTCCCGGGAATGCCGCAGTCAGTGCATTCGATAAATGCCAAGCAGAAAGAACCAGGGAGTTTTCCTTGGGAAAAAGGCTGCATGAAACCAGATTTAATTAAGGAGAAGCAGGATATGGCCTCGATCGAGTCCAATCAATCAAACTGGAATCAAGGGGGTCGGGAATTGGCTCCGGAGGTTCCCTGAGATGCTGGAAAAGCAGCTCCACACAATCAGCCCCTGCCTGTGGAACGCTGGGAAAATGGGGCTCAATGGAATCCCCCAAACAGCAGCTTCAAGCATCCGGCTCCGGGTCAGCTCTGGGCTGGGAATAACCCATAGGAAAGAGGAGGTGCTGGGAAGAAGCATCTCCATGAGGAAGAGGCTGCTGGAGGGACCCAGACCTGGAGTCACCGCAGCTCCTCCTAAGCTGGTCTCTGAAACCATCACGAATGGAGCCCTGCTGCGACGCGTTTCCCAAACCTGGAATTTTCCTCAAATCAGGAAAAAAGACTTGGATGAGCATCCACGGGAGAGAAACGTGAATCGGAACCGGAATAATGGTGGGGAAGCCTTTCCCAGCGCAACCATCGGGAGCTGAACGGGAGGAACCTGGAAGCAAGCCCCAAGGTTGGGGTTGTGGAGCCGGGTTGGCGGCTCCGGCTCCGCAGCAATTCCCAGCGCTCCCAGGACCATCCGGTCCCATTGTCCGAACCCCGGCTGCGCTCAGGGTCCCAGCGTGAGCCCGGCTCGGTGCTGAGCCCGAGCCAGGGCGGGTTTCCACTGACACCAGTTCTATCCTCAGGGATCAGGAATCATCTGGCGACGAGCGTGTCCGTGTCCACGTTGTTGAGCAGGAAGAGCTCAGGGCAGGCAGCGAGGCCCAAGTGGTGCTGGAAGAGGTGAAGGGCGAGAGTTAGAGCTGAGCCGAGCTCCCCCATCCCAGCCTCGTGGCACATCCCCGCCTGCCGGGCCTGGAGCTTTGGGCTTTCCATCCTTCGGGAAGCAAAGCCAAGCAGCGTTCAAGCGGCCAATCCATGGAACGTTGCAATGGGGAAGCAGCACCACCCCGCGCCCTCCCATCCTTCATTAGGGGTGATTGAGACCTGGATGGGATCTGCCCATGGGATAGCATCCGCTTCCATGGAGCTCCAGGGAACCAGGCTGCCCCATCCCTGCAGTGCTCAAGGGCAGGTTGGACACAGGGGCTTGGAGCACCCTGCTCCAGTGGAAGAGGTCCCTGGGGCTGGATTGGAGCTGGAGGAGCTTTAAGGTCCCTCCCAACCCAACCCATTCCATGACTCCATGGATGCCATCGGGACTGGTGCAGCTCCATCCTTCCCCCTCTTGCTGGAGGCCACGGTCACAACGGACAGGGGAGCCCAGAGCGAGCCCAGCCGAGGCCGGAGGGTCAGATCCTGCGGGGATCCCAATGGATCTGCTCCGCCCGCTGTGCTCTGTGGGCTTGGAGCCACGGGGGTCTCCTCCACAGCCAGGAATGGCCACCGGTCCCAAGCAACCCCCCAAGAAACAACCCAAGGAGCCGAGCGGAACAAGATCCATCCTTTAATGGCACCATGGGGCTCCATAAACTGCTTCCGAGGAGACACGGGGGGAGCAAAACCAGCCTGAGCCTTAGGAGGAGCAGGAGGTGGGAATGGGGAGGCTCCGCAGCGGAGCTGCCACCCACAAGTTAGTACCGGCCCCGGTCAATCCCAAATGCAGGAGAAGGAGAAGGATGGAATGGCGCTGGCTTGGATAAGGGTAGGAACATCCTGAGCGCCCCTGCCTGTGCTCAAACCCCACATCTTAATGCTGGGAGCAATTCCCTGCCTGGGACCAGAGCAGGGCTGAGGAAGGGGATGGAATTCACCATTAAATCCATGAGAGGGAAGCTTGGTGAAGGGCTGGAGCCCAGCGTGCGCGGGGCAGCCCTGGGGAGCTCCATAAGGAACCTCCTGGAGCCCAACCAGGCCGAGGGCAAGGTCCTGCCCCTGGGAAGGGGCGATCCCAGCACAGAGCCAGGCTGGGGGGGACCGGATGGAGCAGCCTGAGGAGAGGGACTTGAGGTCCCCCCATGAGGCTTGAGCCCAGAACCCCCCAGTGCGGGGCTGCACCCCCAGAGCGGGAGCAGCAGCTCCGGGAGGGGATCCTGCCCCTCTGCTGCATGAAGGGGGGACCTGAGAGCAGCTCCAGTGCCTGAAGGGGCTGCAGGGAACCTGGAGAGGGGCTTGGGACAGGGGATGCAGGGACAGGGCAAGGGGAATGGCTTGAACCTGCCCGAGGGGAGCCTGAGCTGAGCTCTGAGGCAGAAGCTCTTCCCTGTGAGGGTGCTGAGGCGCTGGCACAGGGTGCCCAGAGAAGCTGGGGCTGCCCCATCCCTGCAGTGCTCAAGGCCAGCTCTGGATGAGCTTTAAGGTCCCTTCCAACCCAACCCCTTCCATGGTTCTGTGAACCCAGGAATCCCCTTGGGCTCTCTCCCCTGTCCCGGGGGATGCAGGAGCAGGCGCTGTTTGTGCCACACCAAACCACCCCTTCCTGGTCTTTTCAGGTCCACGATAGCATCGTTGGTACCTAAACCCCCTTTGTGGAGCTGAGCCTGTTCCATGCCCAGCCACGGCTCTCAGAAGAGGAACAGACCCTGGACACCCAATCCTCATGATCGAGGCACCCAAAAGCACCCCGGGACAGGGGATGTAACCCCCAAATCCACCCGCTGCTGGGAGAAACCACAGAGGGACCTTTCCAACCATGGAAGCAAAGCAAACCCCACTCTGTCCACAGCAGACTCTGGATGTCCTCCATGCAAAGGCCTCCATGGAAGGCACTGGGAGTCATTGATGTGGAGGAGAAGGGCAGTGGGCAGGGTCTGCAGTGGCTTTAGAGCAGGGATCAGCACTGAAGCCCTGGTTAGAGCCATGTCCCCCCCTGGAGCAGGGGACCGGCATCCGCTGGGCCGGGATGGTGCGAGGCAGAGGGCAGGGATTTCTGAGGGCTCCCACGAGAGCTCCATGAACCAGGGGCAGAGGGGAACAAATCACACTTGAACCAGGAACAACCACGGCCATCGCAGGGCGTTCCCTTTGCTGAGCACCAGAGTCAGGCCGGGCGAGCGCCGGCATCGAGGAACAAGGTTGGTGCTGAGGATTCCCAGCGTTAATGCTCAGGGTTCCCAATGTTAATGCTCAGGATTCCCAATGTTAATGCTCAGGATTCCCAATGTTAATGCTCAGGATTCCCAATGTTAATGCTCAGGATTCCCAAGGTTAATGCTCAGGATTCCCAATGTTAATGCTGAGCATTCCCAGCGTTAATGCTGAGGGTTCCCAATGTTAATGCTGAGGATTCCCAAGGTTAATGCTCAGGATTCCCAATGTTAATGCTCAGGATTCCCAACGTTAATGCTCTGATTCCCAAGGTTAATGCTCTGATTCCCAATGTTAATGCTCAGGATTCCCAATGTTAATGCTGAGGATTCCCAATGTTAATGCTGTGGATTCCCAACGTTAATGCTCTGATTCCTAATGTTAATGCTGAGGATTCCGAATGTTAATGCTGAGGATTCCCAACGTTAATGCTCTGATTCCCAATGTTAATGCTCTGATTCCCAGTGTTAATGCTGAGGATTCCCAACGTTAATGCTCTGATTCCCAGTGTTAATGCTGAGGATTCCCAACGTTAATGCTCTGATTCCCAATGTTAATGCTGCAGATTCCCAACGTTAATGCTCTGATTCCCAGTGTTAATGCTCTGATTCCCAATGTTAATGCTGAGGATTCCCAGTGTTAATGCTGTGGATTCCCAGTGTTAATGCTGTGGATTCCCAACGTTAATGCTGATTCCCAGTGTTAATGCTGAGGATTCCCAATGTTAATGCTCTGATTCCCAGTGTTAATGCTGCGGATTCCCAACGTTAATGCTCAGGATTCCCAGTGTTAATGCTGCGGATTCCCAACGTTAATGCTCTGATTCCCATCTTCCCACCCCTGTGGAAGCTGCTTCAGCCCCGCTCTGAACCGGGAGGGAAACCCCACGCAGATGCAGTGGGATCGGAGCTGCAGCTCCAGGCAGGAGATGGGCTCAGGGGTGATGTCCCCGTGTCCATGCCCGGCGGCGGCACCAGCAGCAGCCTTCAACCAGCACCCACACGGTGCCTTTGGAACATCCTAGCTTAGCTCTGGCGTCGCTCCCGCGCGGCAGCAGGGATCCCCTGGAGCTCCGGCGTTCCCAGTGCGTGGATGGAGGCGCGGAGGGCGCTGGGCAGGGGATGCTGCAGCCCAGCACCGGTCTCTGGCCCCACAGCAGCGCGAGCACGGGCGCTCAGCAAAGCAAGCGGCCAAGCCTCAGTGTTCCAGCCCCACTCATCCCAGTGGGAATTCCCTCACCCCCCCTCCATCCCCTGTGCAAACTGCACATACGTTTGTCTCCGTTCACACAGTAAACCATAGGCACACACTGGCTCTGATGGCTACTCGCTGCGCAGGGGCACCGGGGCTACTTAGGGGAGTGGGAAGGCGACTCCTCGCTGAGCAGGGTCCGGGTGACGCTTACCCTTGTCCCGCAGGCCAGGAAGGAGGCTCCCAGCGCGACCAGGCACAGCCAGCTCTGCAAGGCAATGGGGGCTGGGGTCAGGGGCTGCGGAGCCCATGGGACCGGGTGCTGCTGTGTGCTCTATGGGTGCTCGGGTGTCACCTGCAGCTGCAGGGAGCTGAGCGCGGGGCTTGGTGCCTCGGAGGGATCAACTCATGGGAACCTCCGGGAGCTCAACCAGGCCAAGGGCAAGGTCCTGCCCCTGGGAAGGGGCGATCCCAGCACAGAGCCAGGCTGGGGGGGACCGGATGGAGCAGCCTGAGGAGAGGGGCTTGGGGTCCCCCCATGAGGCTTGAGCCCAGAACCCCCCCAGTGCGGGGCTGCACCCCCAGAGCGGGAGCAGCAGCTCCGGGAGGGGATCCTGCCCCTCTGCTGTGGGAAGGGGGGACCTGAGAGCAGCTCCAGAGCCTGAAGGGGCTGCAGGGAACCTGGAGAGGGGCTGGGACAGGGGATGCAGGGACAGGGCAAGGGGAATGGCTTGAACCTGCCCGAGGGGAGCCTGAGCTGAGCTCTGAGGCAGAAGCTCTTCCCTGTGAGGGTGCTGAGGCGCTGGCACAGGGTGCCCAGAGAAGCTGGGGCT
The DNA here is from genome assembly GCF_033783945.1 of Neopsephotus bourkii. Taxonomy (NCBI): domain Eukaryota; kingdom Metazoa; phylum Chordata; class Aves; order Psittaciformes; family Psittacidae; genus Neopsephotus; species Neopsephotus bourkii. Next base: position 19,893 of record NW_026900602.1, read on the forward strand.
GCCCCATCCCTGGCAGTGCTCAAGGCCAGGTTGGACACAGGGGCTTGGAGCACCCTGCAACAGTGGAAGGGGTCCCTGGAGCTGGAGGAGCTTTCAGGTCCCTTCAGTACAAACCAGGCTGGGATTCTCTGGTCATTGCATCATTTTACACCTCTGGCAGCACACAGATGCTCCAGGGTCTGTGCCAACCTTTCACCTGCTGCAGCACTGAACTGAGGCCCTTTTGGGAACAGAGAGCAGAGGAACAGCTGAGGAGGTGGAAAAGGCTGCAGCAGCACTCAGCGCATTCCCAAGCAAAAGCCTCAACCTCCCCATTTGCTCTGACCCCGCCGTCGTGAAGGGGACACGGAACAGACCAGTGGGAAAAGCCCCCCATGGGCTGCTCCCAGCTCCAGGGAGCCCCAGCTGGAGCCCCACTCACCAGATAGGCCACAAAGGACAGGTACATCACACTGAGCACGGCAGCCCCCACGTACAGAGCCACGTGGTTGAGGGACATGACGTAGGCCACCACGAAGTACATGTTGATGCTGCAGATGAGGAGGATCAGGATCCCCCCCCCGATCCTCCAGAACCTGTGAGCAACACCAGGGCACAAAGGGGTCAGCTGGGGCTGGAGATGCTGCAGGGCATGGGGTGAAGAGAGGAAGGGAACGGGGAACGTGTGGCCGGGGCAGCAACGGGACCCTCGGTACTTACAGGCCATTGGCGAAGTCGTTCATGACGCTGGGCAGGCTGGTGAAGGTGAGGACTGGGATGAGGGCGAAGGGAAGCTGGAAGAGAAGAACAAAGAGCCCAGATGTGCCAGCACTTCCCGTGCTATTGTGAGGGACACAAAGGGACTTCCCCTGCCTAAAGGAGGAAGCAATTTCTGACCCTGGCTGAGCCTCCCGCCTGCCCCAGGGGATCAGCTCCTGAGAGCAGTTCCTGCTGCTTGCCTAACCCTAACCCTAACCCTAACCCTAACCCTAACCCTAACCCTAACCCTACTAACCCTAACCCTAACCCTAACCCTAACCCTAACCCTAACCCTACTAACCCTAACCCTAACCCTAACCCTAACCCTAACCCTAACCCAAACCCTAACCCTAACCCTAACCCCGCCTGCCCCAGGGGATCAGCTCCTGAGAGCAGTTCCTGCTGCTTGCCTAACCCTAACCCTAACCCTAACCCTAACCCTAACCCTAACCCTAACCCTAACCCTAACCCTAACCCTAACCCTAGCCCTAACCCTAACCCTAACCCTAACCCTAACCCTAACCCTAAACCTAACCATAACCCTAAAACTAATCCTAACCCAGCTCCTCCTGCTCTACCCAACCCAACCCACCCACCACCCACCAACCCAACAACACCCACCCACCCTAACCCTAGCCCTAACCCTAACCCTAACCCTGACCCTAGCCCTAACCCTAACCCTAACCCTAACCCTAGCCCTAAACCTAATCCTAACCCTAACCCTAACCCTTGCCTAAGACTAACCCTAACCCTAACCCTAACCCTAACCCTAACCCTAACCCTAACCCTAACCCTACCCCCTAACCCAACCCAAACCCTAACCCTAACCCTAACCCTAACCCTAACCCTAAACCTAACCCTAACCTTAACCCTAGCCCTAACCCTAACCCTAACCCTAATGTTAGCCACCTCCCAGGACATGACGCTTATATCACCAGCATTAACTGAGAAAGTTCTGGAAGGAGAAATATTGTTGCTCTGCCAGATCTGGCTCGGCATGACTTTTACAGCACTAATGCCCTAGAGATCTAGCCATCTGCCATCCCGGAATGCTAACCCTAACTCTACCCTAACTAAGGCAGTCCTCTTGGCTTGAGGCCACCATGCCCAGCATCAAGGTTCGCCCACTTGGAGAAGTTCTGCAACAAGTAATGGTGCTGGGAAGCTGTTCTCTTGCCATGACTCTTACAGCAGCAGTGCTGCAGCTCTCAGTGCCGGAGCCAGGGAACCATGGAGCCATGGAGCGGGTTAGGTTGGAAGGGAGCTTAAAGCTCCTCCAGCTCCAATCCCAACCCCTTCCACTGGAGCAGGGTGCTCCAAGCCCCTGTGTCCAACCTGGCCTTGAGCACTGCCAGGGATGGGGCAGCCCCAGCTTCTCTGGGCACCCTGTGCCAGCGCCTCAGCACCCTCACAGGGAAGAGCTTCTGCCTCAGAGCTCAGCTCAGTCTCCCCTCGGGCAGGTTCAAGCCATTCCCCTTGCCCTGTCCCTGCATCCCTTGTCCCAGCCCCTCTCCAGGTTCCCTGCAGCCCCTTTAGGCACTGGAGCTGCTCTGAGGTCTCCCCTTCAGGAGCCTTCTCTTCTCCAGGCTGCCCCAGCCCAGCTCTCTCAGCCTGGCTCCAGAGCAGAGCTGCTCCAGCCCTCGCAGCATCCCCACGTCCCCCTTGTGCTGCTGCCCCAGAGCTGGATCAGGGCTGCAGGGGGGGGTCTCCCCAGCGCACAGCAGAGGGGCAGGATCCCCTCCCTGGGCTGCTGCCGCTCACCTGGAGGCTCATGAGCACGTTCAGGAAGTCGTTCATGCCCGTCAGGTGCTCCACGTCCTGGAAGATGGCCACCAGGAGCGTGGGGGTGATGGCGATGGAGCGCGTGAGCAGCACCCGCGCAAAGCGGGACCAGCGCAGGTTCAGGAAGCCCTGCAGGGACCAGAGCAGGGTGAGCAGGGAGGAGGCACCCGAGGAGCGGGGCTGGGGCCGGGTTCGGGCAGGTCTGGGTGAAAAGGGGGTTTTATGGAGGGGTCCATGGATGGGGGATCCATGGCTGAGGGGGAAGGGAAGGGAGGCGGTGCCGGTGCCGGTACCTCCATAACAAACTGCCCCGAGTACGTCCCGGTCATGGTGGAGCTCTGCCCGGCAGCCAGGATCCCGATGGCCCAGATGTAGAGAGCAGCAGGGCCGAAATAACAGCCCAGAACGGCACCCTGGGGAGAGGGGAGGAGAGGGGAGGAGGGGGCTCCCACGGAGGGTGCGAGCGGGGGAACCCCCTGGTGCCCACAGTAACCCCAGAGGAGCTGAGCTGGAGGAGAGGAATCCGTTTGTAGGACAGGGGAGAGCGTTCCCTGCCTTGGGAAGCAGAGAAGGAGCCTCGGGGGCTGCAGTTTGAACAGAGCGGGCTCGGGATGGATGGGAGGAAAGGCTTTGTCATGGCCCAGCTCATAGAATAGGGAGCAAGGAGCGGGGTTGGATGGGTACCATCAGCAATGGGTGATGATTGTGCCTGCCCCAGGGGATGGGCACAGCGTCCCCAGGGCCTGCTCCAGCTCCTGGCCCTCAGCACCCCCTGTTCACCCAAAGGGACCTGGAGCTGCTGGAGTGAGGCCAGAGGAGGCCCTGGGGATGCTGCGAGGGCTGGAGCAGCTCTGCTCTGGAGCCAGGCTGAGAGAGCTGGGCTGGGGCAGCCTGGAGAAGAGAAGGCTCCTGAAGGGGAGACCTGAGAGCAGCTCCAGTGCCTAAAGGGGTGCAGGGAACCTGGAGAGGGGCTGGGACAGGGGATGGAGGGGTGGGATGAGGGGTTTGGGCTTGCAGCTGGAAGAGGGAAGAGTTCAATGGGATATGGGGAAGTTCTGCCCCATGAGGGTGTTGGGATGCTGGAATGGAGGAGCTGTGGCTGCCCCATCCCTGGCAGTGCTCAAGGCCAGGTCGGACACAGGGGCTTGGAGCACCCTGGCCAGTGGAAGGGGTTGGAGCCGGAGGAGCTTTAAGGTCCCTTCCAACCCAACCCATGCTGGGATTCCAAAGGGAGCAGATGGTACCGGACAGGGAGGGGCCGTGGGTCACTCACCCCTTTGTAGATGTCCACCTCCAGCGTCTGGTTGTTATTGGGGAAGAGAGAGGAGTGGGGGCTGCTGGCGTTGACGCAGACGGCGTTCTGCAGTGAGCAACAGGGGACAGGGCTGGGGTGTGCTCAGGGGCAAACACCGGGACACAGAAACAGCCAAAACCCCTGATCTTACCCCGCTCACACACAGAACCGATGGGCTCGGCCTACCCAGGGGCAGGTGGGGCTGGGAGCTGCCCTTCTGCTCACATCACCCCTGGCTCTGCTCACATCACCCCTGCTTCTGCTCACATCACCCCTGGCTCTGCTCACATCACCCCTGCCTCTGCTCACATCACCCCTGCCTCTGCTCACATCACCCCTGCCTCTGCTCACATCACCCCTGGTTCTGCTCACATCACCCCTGGCTCTGCTCCCATCACCCCTGGCTCTGCTCACATCACCCCTGCCTCTGCTCACATCACCCCTGGTTCTGCTCACATCACCCCTGGTTCTGCTCACATCACCCCTGCCTCTGCTCACATCACCCCTGCCTCTGCTCACATCACCCCTGCCTCTGCTCACATCACCCCTGCCTCTGCTCACATCACCCCTGCCTCTGCTCACATCACCCCTGGTTCTGCTCACATCACCCCTGGTTCTGCTCACATCACCCCTGCCTCTGCTCACATCACCCCTGCCTCTGCTCACATCACCCCTGCCTCTGCTCACATCACCCCTGGTTCTGGCTCCCATCACCCCTGCCTCTGCTCACATCACCCCTGGTTCTGCTCACATCACCCCTGGTTCCGCTCACATCACCCCTGGTTCCGCTCACATCACCCCTGGTTCTGCTCACATCACCCCTGGTTCCGCTCCCATCACCCCTGGTTCTGCTCACATCACCCCTGGTTCCGCTCCCATCACCCCTGGTTCTGCTCACATCACCCCTGCCTCTGCTCACATCACCCCTGGTTCTGCTCCCATCACCCCTGCCTCTGCTCACATCACCCCTGGTTCTGCTCACATCACCCCTGGTTCCGCTCACATCACCCCTGGTTCCGCTCACATCACCCCTGGTTCTGCTCCCATCACCCCTGGTTCCGCTCCCATCACCCCTGGTTCTGCTCACATCACCCCTGCCTCTGCTCACATCACCCCTGGTTCCGCTCCCATCACCCCTGGTTCTGCTCACATCACCCCTGGTTCCGCTCCCATCACCCCTGCCTCTGCTCACATCACCCCTGGCTCTGCTCACATCACCCCTGCCTCTGCTCACATCACCCCTGCCTCTGCTCACATCACCCCTGGTTCTGCTCACATCACCCCTGCCTCTGCTCACATCACCCCTGGTTCTGCTCACATCACCCCTGGTTCTGCTCACATCACCCCTGCCTCTGCTCACATCACCCCTGCCTCTGCTCACATCACCCCTGGTTCTGCTCACATCACCCCTGCCTCTGCTCACATCACCCCTGGTTCTGCTCACATCACCCCTGGTTCTGCTCACATCACCCCTGGTTCTGCTCACATCACCCCTGGTTCTGCTCACATCACCCCTGCCTCTGCTCACATCACCCCTGCCTCTGCTCACATCACCCCTGCCTCTGCTCACATCACCCCTGCCTCTGCTCACATCACCCCTGGTTCTGCTCACATCACCCCTGCCTCTGCTCACATCACCCCTGCCTCTGCTCACATCACCCCTGGTTCTGCTCACATCACCCCTGCCTCTGCTCACATCACCCCTGCTTCTGCTCACATCACCCCTGGTTCTGCTCACATCACCCCTGCCTCTGCTCACATCACCCCTGCCTCTGCTCCCATCACCCCTGGTTCTGCTCACATCCCCCCTGCCTCTGCTCACATCACCCCTGGCTCTGCTCACATCACCCCTGGCTCTGCTCCCATCACCCCTGGTTCTGCTCACATCACCCCTGCCTCTGCTCACATCACCCCTGCCTCTGCTCACATCACCCCTGGTTCTGCTCCCATCACCCCTGCCTCTGCTCACATCACCCCTGCCTCTGCTCACATCACCCCTGGTTCTGCTCCCATCACCCCTGCCTCTGCTCACATCACCCCTGCCTCTGCTCACATCACCCCTGGCTCTGCTCCCATCACCCCTGGTTCTGCTCACATCACCCCTGCCTCTGCTCACATCACCCCTGCCTCTGCTCACATCACCCCTGGTTCTGCTCACATCACCCCTGGTTCTGCTCACATCACCCCTGGTTCTGCTCACATCACCCCTGGTTCTGCTCACATCACCCCTGCCTCTGCTCACATCACCCCTGCCTCTGCTCACATCACCCCTGCCTCTGCTCACATCACCCCTGGTTCTGCTCACATCACCCCTGCCTCTGCTCACATCACCCCTGCCTCTGCTCACATCACCCCTGGTTCTGCTCACATCACCCCTGCCTCTGCTCACATCACCCCTGCCTCTGCTCACATCACCCCTGCCTCTGCTCACATCACCCCTGCCTCTGCTCACATCACCCCTGCCTCTGCTCACATCACCCCTGCCTCTGCTCACATCACCCCTGGTTCTGCTCCCATCACCCCTGGGTCTGCTCCAAGAGCCCAGGGTTTGGTCCCCAGCCCCATCTCACCACGTCCGCGTTGTTCTTCTCAAAGAAAGCCTCGGCGAAGACGGTCACCACGAAGATGTTGATGATGAAGGAGACAAAGAGCGCGATGCAGGACTCGATGAAGAAATACTTGTTGGCTTCTCGCACCTCCCTCTTGTTAGCACGGTTCACTTGCCGGGACTGCAGAGGAGATGATGGCAACGGGAGCCTTGGGCATCATGGAACCATGGATGGGTTGGAGAGATCCTCCAGTTCCAACCCTGCCACGGGCAGGGACCCCTTCCACTGGAGCAGGGGGCTCCAAGCCCCTGTGTCCAACCTGGCCTTGAGCACTGCCAGGGATGGGGCAGCCCCAGCTTCTCTGGGCACCCTGTGCCAGCGCCTCAGCACCCTCACAGGGAAGAGCTTCTGCCTCAGAGCTCAGCTCAGGCTCCCCTCGGGCAGGTTCAAGCCATTCCCCTTGCCCTGTCCCTGCATCCCTTGTCCCAAGCCCCTCTCCAGGTTCCCTGCAGCCCCTTCAGGCTCTGGAGCTGCTCTCAGGTCTCCCCTTCAGGAGCCTTCTCTTCTCCAGGCTGCCCCAGCCCAGCTCTCTCAGCCTGGCTCCAGAGCAGAGCTGCTCCAGCCCTCGCAGCATCCCCATGGCCTCCCCTGGCCTCGCTCCAGCAGATGTGTGATTTATACCAGCTATATTACTGATAGCACAGGTATGTCACCTGTATCTGTCCTTATCCCACACTAACATACCAGGACAGGGGTCACTGGGTGGGAAGGGAGCTCACTGGAGGGAGGAAACAGCAAACCCCAACCTCTGGAGGGAGGACCTGGGCACAAGGGTCCCAAAGCTCCCCCTGTGCTGGGGCTCAAGCAGCTCCAACAGGGACTCCCTGTGTCCCCACAGACACTTCCTGCCCTGCCCAGCTCAGCACTCACCTTGACCAGTGCCGAGTGCAGGTACATGTTGTGGGGCATGATGACAGCCCCCACGATGCCCACGGCCTGCTCCAGCTGCGGCGTTCCACAGTTCTGGCAGTAGGGGACAAAGAGCCCCTGGAGCAGCTTCTGCTGGTTGGGTCTCACTGTGATGTACTGGGCACGAGACCAGAGAGGTGAGGGGTGAGTGCGGGGCTTTGGGTGCCCCTCTGACCATGCCCCCCCCCATGGTAAACCTGGGACCCCAATGTGGCGCCTGCTCAGTGATGAGCCGAGCACCAGGAGTGGTCCCCACGCTGCAGGAGCAGCCCTCACACAGAGCAGGGCACGGGCACGCATCAGAAACACAGCCCCGGCTTCAAAGGTCCTGGATTTTCAGGGTCTGTGCGGGGTTTTGGGGTGTTTGGGCCCAGGAGTTGGGGTGGGATCCACACAAAGCACACAGGGTGAAGGTACCTCGTATCCGAACGTGAGAGCCATGATGGTGATGAGGAAGCCAAAGAACGCCTCCAGCTTCCGCAGGCCTGTGGGGAGACACAGGCTCCATCAGCAAACTGGGAGCAGCTGCATCTTGGGCTGGGATGCCCCAGTTTAGGGGGAGACAGGGAAATCACCGTATTTGTCCAGGAAGAGGAAGACGAAGGTGTCAGCGATGGTGATGAGCACTCCACCCCACAGCGGGATCCTGCGGGGGACACAGCACCCAGCTTAGCAGCCACTGCCACCTCCTTGCTCCCTGCTGGGGATGCACTCCAGCCCCCCTGACCATGGAGGGACATCGGCCTGGAGGCTCCTTAGGAAGGGCCTAAGGCCAGGAGTGTGGTCCAGGCTGCTCTCTGCAGCCACAGGGAGAAGCAGCAGGCACCAAAGGCCAAGACATCCAAGAGCCTCCAGCATGGAGCTGAACCACCCGCATCAATCATAGAATCATAGAATGGTTCGGGGTGGAAAGGAGCTGAAGCTCATCCAGTTCCAACCCCTTCCATGGGCAGGGACACCTCGCTCTAAACCATCTCACCCAAGGCCTCGTCCAACCTGGCCTTGAACACTGCCAGGGATGGAGCATTCACAGCCTCCCTGGGCACCCATTCCAGTGCCTCACTGCCCTCACAGGGAAGAATTCCCTCCTTAGATCCCATCTAAACTTGCCCCGTTTCAGTTTGAACCCATTACCCCTTGTCCTATCACTACAGTCCCTAATGAAGAGTCCATCCCCAGCATCCCTATATCCCCCCTTCAGATACTGGAAGGCTGCTCTGAGGTCTATTAAGGCTTAGGGGAAGTCAATGAGTGGGGTTTGGCACACGCAGTGTCCCCAGTCCCAGAGGGGAGCACTCATCCCCTGCTGCCCTGCGCCAGGCCCCACTCACTTGCCCATAGACAGGAGGTTGATGGCAATCGCTGAGCCGATGACCTCCTGCATGTCGGAGCCGATGATGGCCAGTTCAACCATGAGCCAGAGGATAATCCGAGGCACCTGGGGGGAACAACCATCCCACAGCATTAAACAGAGGGAGAATGTCTGCAGTCAGGAGCTGCCTCCATTCCCTGCTGCTGGACCCTTGCTGCCTGGCGGGGAGCAGAACTGGTGACCCATGGCAGTCACTGCAGGAGGCTCCGGGGTCATTCACATGAGCTCAATGACTTCCCTCATTGCAGAGAGGAACTGGGTGTTGCTGTGCTCACACCATTGCCATGGTGATGCCAGTGACAAAGCCTCAGGTGCTGGATGAGGAACTCCAGTGCACGGAGCTGGGGACATCCCCGACTGCAGGGAATCAAGGACTCATGGAACGCTTTGGGTTGAAGGGACCTTAAGATCCAGTCCACCCGTTCCCAGCAGTGCCAAGGCCACCCCTAACCCATGGCACTGAGGCCTCGTCTCCATGGGTGCCTGCAGCCCTGCCCTGGGCAGCCTGTTCCAATGCTGAGCACCCTCTGGGGCAGGAATTGTTCCTCAGCTCCATCTAACCCTGCCCTGGTGCAGCTTGAGGCCGGTTCCTCTTGTCCCATCCCTTGGTCCTTGGGAGCAGAGCCCAGCCCCTCCTGGCTCCATCCTCCTGTCAGGCACCTGGAGGCAGCCATCAGGTCCCCCCTGAGCCTTCTCTTCTCCATCTGAACCCCCCAGGTCCCTCAGGTCCCCATCACCCCTGTGCTCCAGGCCCTGCTCCAGCCCCATTGCCCTGCTCTGGCCCCGCTCCAGCCCCTCAATGTCCCTCTTGCAGTGAGAGCTGAGCACAGGATTTGAGGTTCAGCCTCACCAGTGCCCAGTGCAGGGGCACAATCCCTGCCCTGGCCCTGCTGCTGCACTGGTGCTGAGCCAGGCCAGGATGCTGGGGGCTGCCTGGGCACAAGCTGCTCACGCTGCGGCCCCAGGTGATGATGATGATGATGATGATGATGATGATGATGATGTGATGATGCCAGGCTCTGGAACGCTCCCTCCCAAGGAGGATTTGGCACCTCCTGAGCAGCACGGACCCCCTGTGAGTCCCATCCAGCCCCAGCAGGACCCCAGCAGGACCCCAGCAGGGGGCTCTCCCCACTGGGAGCAGGGGGGCACCCACCTTGTGGTACTGCCGGTTGCAGACCTCGGCGAGGTGCAGCCCGGTCACCACTCCGAGCCGAGCCGCCAGGCGCTGCAGGAGCAGCCCGATCAGCGTCGCCAGCATCAGCACCCACAGGAGCTGAGGGAGACACAGAGGGGGGGTGAGTGTGATGGGTCCCTGGGCCCCAAGCACACCCATAGGAGTCAGAGACCACCCGAAAGACACTCATTGATGCTCAGAGGGTGTTTGATACGGACCTGGAGCTGCCACAGCGAGGATATAAATGCACCTAGAGCAGGAGTCGCTGCCAGAGGGCACAGCACGGGATCATGGAATGGTTTGGGTTGAAGGGAGCTTAAAGCTCACCCAGCTCCAAGCCCTGACCCCTTCCACTGGAGCAGGGTGCTCCAAGCCCCTGTGTCCAACCTGGCCTTGAGCACTGCCAGGGATGGGGCAGCCCCAGCTTCTCTGGGCACCCTGTGCCAGCGCCTCAGCACCCTCACAGGGAAGAGCTTCTGCCTCAGAGCTCAGCTCAGGCTCCCCTCGGGCAGGTTCAAGCCATTCCCCTTGCCCTGTCCCTGCATCCCTTGTCCCAGCCCCTCTCCAGGTTCCCTGCAGCCCCTTTAGGCACTGGAGCTGCTCTCAGGTCTCCCCTTCAGGAGCCTTCTCTTCTCCAGGCTGCCCCAGCCCAGCTCTCTCAGCCTGGCTCCAGAGCAGAGCTGCTCCAGCCCTCGCAGCATCCCCATGGCCTCCTCTCGCCTCTCTCCTGCAGCTCAAGGGCTCCAGAACCTCCCTTTCCCCTTCTCCTGGCTGCTTTCAGCCCAGGCCCACAGCACCCTTAGCCATAAACCCCACAGGGTTACACGGTCGCCTGCAGCACCCACCTTAAACCCTGCGACAGCCCCGGACTGTAAATCGGACTCGATGTTCCCTGGATCCAGGTAGGCAATGCTCATGAGGAACCCCGGCCCCGTGAAAGCCCAGAGCTTGCGGAAGCTGAAGCAGGATTGCTGTGGGGAGAGGATGGACACAGCACAAGTGAGCCCCGGAGCCAGCCGTGGCCATGAGGACTGGCAAGAGATGCCCCAAGGCTTGGATCTCATTTCCTGGTGAGACCAAGGCTGTTCTCTAATCCCACCCTGAGCTCGGCAGCAGCCTCTGCTCCTGTCTAAAGCAGAGCTCAGGACTGAGTTGAGGAGCAGGCTGTGGGGCAGCCGGGTGGGAGATGACTCCCCCTGTGCCTGCAGCCTCCTCCTTGCTTAATCAGGAGCCAAGAGGGCACCTGAGAGGGGACTGAGCTGCTCCAAAGGTCACTGTGGCTCCCTTCCCCTGATAAGGGAACAAAGAACCAGGGTCCCCTCCCCTGGGGCTGCACAAAGACTCCTTCAGCTCTTCAGCAGATCCTGCTGCTCCGGGCTTCCCAGAGGCCCAATCCCATGGGGTCAACCATGAACTGTGCAGCAAGGAGCTCCCTCTCCCTCTTCTCCCCAGATCTCCATCCCGCAGCCAGGCTCCCCTTCCCAGAGCAGGCAAGAAGGGAACCAGCACGCAGGGCTCAGGGGTTTCCTGGCTGGATCTCCCCGTTGGAGCAGATGGAGCTCACTCACCTTCTCGTCCTCGGGGATGGGGATCTTGCTGTCGAAGTAGGTGGTGAAAGGCTCCTCAGAGGAAGCATCCGGTGGCTGCAGCGGGTTCATGCTGCTGGAAACGGTGCTGACGACTCCGCCGGGCTCCCCGGAGGCATCTTCTGCAAGGGGAGAAGGGGACAGGGGAGCAGGAATGAGCCAGGATCCCTGGCAACACAGAACGAGCGGGCAGGAGCCGCAGCAGAGCGGGAGGAACCTGAGCTGCCCTCACAGAGGGCATCAGCTGGGGAAGAGCCCTGCTGCTGTGGGACCCTGGGTTCACACAGGGACCTCAGAGCAGGGCTCTGCTCTGGGAGCAAGCGATGGTCAGGACACTGCTGGGCACAAGGGGCAGCCCTGCTGGGTTCTAACCGGGGCCACCACAGAGCCCGTTATGCCCGCAGGAGATGTGCTGAGGCTGGGAGCAAGGCCCCGTTCCCCTGCCCACCTGGAGGCAATACTCACTGCTGCTCTCCCTCCGTGCCATCCTGCTCCAGAGCTGGGGCCCGGAGCTGTGTCCCCGAGCCCAGCTCAGGGGGAGGATGCTGGGACCCAAGGGCAGCTTTTCCCCTATTGCAACACTGCAGTAAACTGAAGGGGAAGGCTCCTCCTTTTCCCTGCCTCCCAAATCCCTCCCCTGGCTCCTGCCCTCCCATTTCCATAAGGGTTTAGAGCCGGAGAGGGATCCGGCTGCACTGGCCGGGCTGGTTCAGGGCTGCTGCAGCTCACCCAGGGAGGTGGAACGAGCCCCAAGGCACCCAATCTCCTGCTGGAGAGGCTTTGTGCCCACTGGGATCATGGAGCGGGCGGGTGGCACCGGGCACCCCGAGACCTTGGGGTGGGATGGGATGGAATGGAAGCACATCCCAGGCTGCACCCCCAGAGCGGGAGCAGCAGCTCCGGGAGGGGATCCTGCCCCTCTGCTGCGGGAAGGGGGGACCTGGGAGCAGCTCCAGAGCCTGGAGGGGCTGCAGGGAACCTGGAGAGGGGCTGGGACAGGGGATGCAGGGACAGGGCAAGGGGAATGGCTTGAACCTGCCCGAGGGGAGCCTGAGCTGAGCTCTGGGGCAGAAGGTGTGCGTGTGAGCAGAGATGCTCTGCCATGGGCAGCCATACCGTACCATAGGAAGCCTTCTGGTCCGTGTCGGGGTTCCCCATGGTTGAACCCTTTTGGTGGCCCGGATCCTGCTTTAGATCGGCCACGCTGGCTGCAGGGAGAGGGGGAAACATCATCAGGAAGGAGAATAAAAGGTTGCAAGAGAGGCACCAGCCCCGGCACCACAGGGACCTCCCCAGCCCCTTTCCAGCTCCCAAGCTTGGGAGGGGGGGATTTAGCCTGGGATCTGCCTGGAAACTCAAACAAGAAGGGGGGGGAGCCCCGTCCCTCTTGTGAAACTGCAGCTGAGGAAACAAAGCCTGGAATTTCCTCCATGTGCCAATGGCCCATTGCAGCCCTCCCCTTCCAGGCAGGGGACACCGCACCCAGCACCCGGCTCAAGCGTCCCTAAGGGCCCCGTGGAGCTCTTTCATCACGGGGCAGTTTCCTGCCCACGCAGGGATGTGGAGCAGGGCTTGGGATGAAGCCCTGGAGGATGCCACCCCCCAGCCCCACCAGGACAAGTCAAAGTCCCAGCACCCTCTGCTTAGGAGGCCACATTGGCCCAGTGAAGGCACCCAAGGCCAGCACCAGGCAGGAACCCATCTGAAGGGATGCGAACCCGGTTTGGGTCTCCCAAGACCCCACAACCAGCTCCAAGGAGCTCTGTAAGCAGCCAAGCACCCTGGGCTCAGCCCCAGCGTCACTGCAGGCAGGGCTCGCGTGGTCCCCAGCTCTCCAAACAGGCTCAGGGTTAAATCAAGCCCAGCGTGGATGAGGAGCATCCCCCAGGGCACCTCTCAGGCCCAGTGAAGAGGAGTTGGCTCATTCCACCCTATCCCAAAGGATTCCAAGGGTTTGCTTGGGAATTCCCTCGGGTCACACGGATTGAGGTGACCAAAGCCCCACATTCCCCATCCCGGGTTTCTGTGCTCCACAGGTGAGGGGCAGCCCCTGTGGTCTTTAAGGTCCCTCCCAGCCCAAGGGGGCCTATAGGGATGCTGGGGATGGACTCTTCATTAGGGACTGTAGTGACAGGACAAGGGGTAATGGGTTAAAACTGAAACAGGGGAAGTTTAGATTGGATCTAAGGAGGGAATTCTTTCCTGTGAGGGTGCTGAGGCACTGGAATGGGTGCCCAGGGAGGTTGTGAATGCTCCATCCCTGGCAGTGTTCAAGGCCAGGTTGGAAGAGCCTTGGGTGAGATGGTTTAGAGCGAGGTGTCCCTGCCCATGGCAGGGGGGTGGAACTGGATGATCTCAAGGTCCTTTCCAACCCGAACCATTCCATGATTCTATGATCCCACGAATCCCCTGCTCAGGACAGGAGGGGACAGGCACCACCCCACAGCAGCTCCCGCTGGGTCAAGGGCAGCCCCAAAGCTTGCGGGTCCCCCCCCAAGGGTCTCTCATTACCCCCCCATGTCCAGCCATGAACCCCCCTGTCCCCCCCAACCCCATCAGCAGGAGCAGCGCTTACCGGGGCTGAGTCCCACGGAGCCCTCCCCATGACTGAAGGCAAAGGGGAAGCTCTCAGGGAGCACCGTTACTGAGGCACCCAGATGGGTGCTGCCCACTCATCCCCATGGGGTGGAGCAGGGCTGGCTCCCCTATCTGCAGAGACAGCTCCCCCCGGGCCTGCAGGGCGGGGATCCCCCCATGCAGGGCTCCAGGGACACCGGGGGGATGTCCCCATGCAGGGCTCCATGGACCCCCCCATGCAGGGCTCTGGGGACACTGGGGGGATGTCCCCATGCAGGGCTCCATGGACCCCCCCATGCAGGGCTCTGGGGACACTGGGGGGATGTCCCCATGCAGGGCTCCATGGATCCCCCCATGCACAGCTTTGGGGATGTCCCCATGCAGGGCTCCATGGATCCCCCCATGCACAGCTTTGGGGATGCCCCCATGCAGGGCTCCATGGACCCCCCCATGCAGGGCTGTAGGGACTCCCCTATGCAGGGCCCTGGGGGGATGTCCCCATGCAGGGCTCCATGGACCCCCCCATGCACAGCTTTGGGGATGCCCCCATGCAGGGCTCTGGGGGGGATGTCCCCATGCAGGGCTCCATGGACCCCCCCATGCAGGGCTGTAGGGACTCCCCTATGCAGGGCCCTGGGGGGATGTCCCCATGCAGGGCTCCATGGACCCCCCCATGCACAGCTTTGGGGATGCCCCCATGCAGGGCTCTGGGGGGGATATCCCCATGCAGGGCTCCAGGGACCCCCCCATGCAAGGCTCTGGGGGGGATGTCCCCATGCAGGGCTCCAGGGACCCCCCCATGCACAGCTTTGGGGATGCCCCCCATGCAGGGCTGTAGGGACTCCCCTATGCAGGGCCCTGGGGGGATGTCCCCATGCAGGGCTCCAGGGACCCCCCCATGCACAGCTTTGGGGATGCCCCCCATGCAGGGCTGTAGGGACTCCCCCATGCAGGGCCCTGGGGGGATGTCCCCATGCAGGGCTCCATGGACACCCCCATGCACAGCTTTGGGGACACCCCCATGCAGGGCTCCATGGACCCCCCCATGCACAGCTTTGGGGATGTCCCCATGCAGGGCTCCATGGACCCCCCCATGCACAGCTTTGGGGATGTCCCCATGCAGGGCTCCATGGACCCCCCCATGCACAGCTTTGGGGATGCCCCCATGCAGGGCTCCAGGGACCCCCCATGCAAGGCTCTGGGGGGATGTCCCCATGCAGGGCTCCATGGACCCCCCCCATGCACAGCTTTGGGGATGCCCCCATGCAGGGCTCCAGGAACCCCCCCCATGCTCTGCAGGGGCAAAGGGGAGGATAAAGGATCACAAAGGTTGGGATTTGTGGCTCCCCCTCCCTGTGTGAAGATCAGGCGATCCCTCAGGATCAGGACCTGCCCCCCCCCGCCGCTGCCTTCGCCTCCGTACCCGGTGTTCACGCTCAGGGCACATTCCCCGCAGGAGCATCCCTTGGGATAGGGCAGAAAGCCCCGCGCAGAGCACCAGGAGGTGACCGCCATAGGAAGGGCGCCGCTGCCCGGCCCTGCGCCCTCCCTTCCCATGGGGGAGCCCCGAGCCCGGGGCCCGCAGCTCTTTCCTGCCTCATGGCCACAAAGGCACCGAGGGAAGGAGGAGCCCGGGGCTCCTGCTCCTCCCCAGCGCTGATCCCACGCCAGGAGCGGTTCCTGCCATTGAGGTCCCTGCAGCTGAGGGGAGGCTTTGAACTCGGTGGGGTCCCGGGGTCCTTGGTGCTTGCAGCCTGGAGAAGGCTCCTGAAGGGGGGAGCTGAGAGCAGCTCCAGTGCCTAAAGGGGCTGCAGGGAACCTGGAGAGGGGCTTGGGACAGGGGATGCAGGGACAGGGCAAGGGGAATGGCTTGAACCTGCCCGAGGGGAGACTGAGCTGAGCTCTGAGGCAGAAGCTCTTCCCTGTGAGGGTGCTGAGGCGCTGGCACAGGGTGCCCAGAGAAGCTGGGGCTGCCCCATCCCTGGCAGTGCTCAAGGCCAGGTTGGACACAGGGGCTTGGAGCACCCTGCTCCAGTGGAAGGGGTCCCCGGACACCCTCGGGCTCCCCTCATCCCACCGCTCCCCACGGCCCCATCACTGAAGCAGGAGCCGGAGCCCTGGGGGTTGAAACCACGCCGGGAGCGCCCTGGGACCGCACCGGGGCCGCGTTCCCGAGCGGGGACTTTGCTCAGGGCTCCACGGCAGCACCGGCGCCCGCGGCACCCCCGGGGCTCCCCTCGCACCCAGGCCCCGTTTAAGCTCATCCATCAAGGCCCCCCCCGGACCGTGCCACCCCAAACCCGGGGAGGGGGGGGGGGCAGGCACAGAGCACGAGCGGCAGCCCCGTTCCCCGGGGGGGGTTGGACCGGGCCGGGAGCCCCCAGCGCTGCGGACACCCCAAGGTCACCGGAGGGCAGGGAGCCGGGCCCATGGGGGACCCTGAGGGACCGCAGCTCCACGGGACCCCCCCGGGGACCCCCAAACACACCGGATACCCGGGGAGTCCTCCCCCGAGCCACACAGAGACCCCCCCGGGGTCACTCCATGGAGGAATCCCCCCGGATCCCGCGGGATCCCCCAATGGAGCCCCCCCCCCCCGAATCCCGCGGGATCCCCAACGGAGCCCCCCCATCACGCACACCGGGCCCCGGCCGCACTCACCGGCCCCGCCCGGCCCCGCCGCCGCCTCATGCCGCTGCCCCGCGCTGCCGCCGCTCGGGCCCGCCTGGCGCCGCCCGCCCCGTGACGCGGCGCGGAGCGACCGGGGATGGCGACGGGGAGCGGGGCCCGGTGCTGGGGAACGGGGTCCCGGCAGCCCCCGATAGGGGAACGGGACCCCGGTGGTGGGGGGGGCATGGGCACCGGTAGTGGGAGATGCGGGTCCCGGTAGTGGGAGATGCGGGCACCGGTAGTGGGAGATGCGGGCACCGGTAGTGGGAGATGCGGGTCCCGGTAGTGGGAGATGCGGGCACCGGTAGTGGGAGATGCGGGCACCGGTAGTGGGAGATGCGGGTCCCGGTAGTGGGAGATGCGGGCACCGGTAGTGGGAGATGCGGGCACCGGTAGTGGGAGATGCGGGTCCCGGTAGTGGGAGATGCGGGCGCCGGTAGTGGGAGATGCGGGCACCGGTAGTGGGAGATGCGGGCACCGGTAGTGGGAGATGCGGGTCCCGGTAGTGGGAGATGCGGGCGCCGGTAGTGGGAGATGCGGGCACCGGTAGTGGGAGATGCGGGTCCCGGTAGTGGGAGATGCGGGCACCGGTAGTGGGAGATGCGGGCACCGGTAGTGGGAGATGCGGGTCCCGGTAGTGGGAGATGCGGGCGCCGGTAGTGGGAGATGCGGGCACCGGTAGTGGGAGATGCGGGCACCGGTAGTGGGAGATGCGGGTCCCGGTAGTGGGAGATGCGGGCACCGGTAGTGGGAGATGCGGGCACCGGTAGTGGGAGATGCGGGTCCCGGTAGTGGGAGATGCGGGCGCCGGTAGTGGGAGATGTGGGTCCCGGTAGTGGGAGATGCGGGTCCCGGTAGTGGGAGATGCGGGCGCCGGTAGTGGGAGATGTGGGTCCCGGTAGTGGGAGATGCGGGCGCCGGTAGTGGGAGATGTGGGTCCCGGTAGTGGGAGATGAGGGTCCCGGTAGTGGGAGATGCGGGCACCGGTAATGGGAGATGCGGGCACCACGATGGAAACCGGGACCCAGGGAGGGGGACAAGGCCCCAGGATGGGGTCAACGGAGCCCCGGTGCAGGGGGAGCGAGCCCCGGGGGGGGGGGGGGGTCACGGAGCCCTGGGGAGGGAGACACGGCCCGGGACAGGCCAGGCTCATTCCTGCTCCCGGGTTGTTCTTATCCTGCCCCATTCCATGGCTCAGTCGGGAGCAGGAAGCCCCCGGAGCTGAGGAATGATCCCTGTTGGTTATCCCATTGCAGCAGCACCTCAGGAATGCTCTGCGGGATGAGGCTTGCTTCGGCTTCTGGTTGGTTTCTGTCTGCTTCCTCCATAGGGAACGCTGCTGTTCCACAGAATTCCTCTTGCTCCGCACGCTCCCATTAAAACTCGGGGTAATTCGCCCTCCACGGAGCAGAGCTGCGGCACGGGGAAGGCAGCAACTCGCTGCCATCAACCAGAGCTTCCCCATTGCCACTGGACACAAACAGTGCCACAGGGAAGCGCTCCTGACACAACCAAATCCCGTGCCCACAGCACCAATGGGGCTTTGCCAACAGCTTTTAGGCTTGATGCTGGAAACCCGATTCCCCAGTATCCTACTGTTCCCAGACGCGGGTGCTTTGGGATGAGGGCGCTGCCTCCCCAGCAGCAGCGCTCCCGCTCCGTACTCACCCAGCTCCAGGCTGTACTTCTTGGGCATGGTGCTGCGGGCGGGCTGGTTTCGGGGAGCTCCGTCCCGCTCACTTAAATACGGGGCGTCCCCACCCTGGGGCAGCTCCGTACTCGGGGCACGACTCAAAGTCTCCCGAAAACAACCCCATCTCCTTCACCTTTATCGTTTGTCACGGAGCCATAAAGCGCCGGCAGCCAAACGGGGGGGTTCATGGCACAACCCCGGCCCCACGGCAGCGCCGGGGCTTGGGGGGAAAGGTGGGTTCTGAGCTGCCGGGCACGGAATCGACCCGCGCCTCGATGAAAAGGCGTTTGTGGAAGCAGAGTCCACGGGGCTGGTGGTAGATTAGAGCCCAAGTGGCACTTAAGGGGCACTTGCCGGCACTGGTACGTGCAGCGCTGATAAGGGACGCTCTCTTTCCAGCCTGGATCGATACCTCCCGTTATCAGCCGTGCCCCGGGGTCTGGAGAGCACCGAGCCCCGCGATAACCCCGCGCTTTCGTCCTTCCCTTGCCGCAAAAGGGCCCCCGGTGCCTTTTCCCGATAAGCAGGAGCTGAATGTGCAGTGCTCCGAGATGCACCGGGGCAGGGCCGCGGGTGTGCGTGACCGGCTCCACGAGCTCCAGGGGCCGAGGGAAGCGGCGTGGAGACGGGGCTCGGCTGGGAAAAGCATCCCCAGGGGT
This sequence comes from Neopsephotus bourkii, assembly GCF_033783945.1. Lineage (NCBI taxonomy): Eukaryota > Metazoa > Chordata > Aves > Psittaciformes > Psittacidae > Neopsephotus > Neopsephotus bourkii. The sequence goes on from NW_026900602.1 coordinate 38,959, forward strand.
TCATGGAAGACAGAGGCGCTGACAGAGACCACGCAGGGGGTGGGATGGGGGGAATGGACGGGCTGAGCCCGCAGGAAGGGGCAGCCGCTTCCCAAAGGGATCGACACGTTTCCAGTGGCGCTTGGGACCGAGAAAACAAACACGGCCCACGTGAAACTGCCCCGGGCGGAGGCGGAACCGGTTCGGCCGCTCGGCTGCGGGGTGTCCATGGGAGGAAGGGACGGACGGAGCGGCCTGGACCCGCTGCGGGCCAGGGGAGCCGGGCAGATCAGGGAACCCCGGGGTTTAACCCCAGCCCCGGTGCCGCTGTAGCGGGGACAGCGGGAGGGTCCGGGGGCGCTTCCCCAGCCGGGAACGGGGCGGGTGGGCACGGTCCGGCGCTGGCACCGGCGATGGAGAGGGAGGACCGGTGGCGGTGAGGGCGGGAGCTGGGGCCGGGCCCCGTTACCGGTAACGAGACCGGTAACGCGGGGAGAGCTCAAGCACAGCCCACTCCGTTCCGAGAGGCCACTTCCGCCTTTGGTCACATGACTGCCGCGCTGCTTTTCCGTCAGCCCAATCAGCGGCCAGCTTTCCGCGTGACCTCCGTCCCGGCGGTGTCCCGTCAAGATGGCGCTGTCCATGGCCGCCTGCCGCGGGTTGCTCTGGCGCCTCGGGCCCGGCCCCGCCGCAGGCCTCAGCCGCGCCCGGCGGGAGCTGAGGTGAGCGGGGCCTCCCCCACCCCGGCCCGCCCGCTCCCGCCGCAGCGCCCGCACCCCAGTACCGGCCACACCCCCGTTACCGCCCTGGCCGCCCCCGTGCACCCCCGGTACAGGCCGCAGACCCCGCGGCTCCCCGCTCCTTACCGCGCTGCTTCCCGCTCTGTGCCACACGGAGCCCCCGCACAGGCCCCGTCCGCAGTCCCCACCCCGAGCCCTGTCACAAGCGGCTGCCTGGGCCCGTGCAGGGTAAAGGGGGGGTCCCAGCACCTCAACCGTTTAACGGGGGCTTCAGGCCCCACCTCCCAGCCCAGCGCCCACCTCCGGGCCAGCCCCTCCTTTCCTCGGAGCCTTTCCTGCGGGGCAGGATCAGTCCCGGGGTGCTTTGCTGCAGGCTCCCGGGGCGCTGCCTCTCCACAAAGGCCGGCTCCAGGTCGGTCCTGGCCGCCCTGGTCTCCACGGCGAAGCGCATCAACAGGAGGTACGAGAGGTTCCTGGAGCGCACGTTCCCCCGGTTCTATGTGCTGCACTCCACGTTCACCAGAGGTGGGTGCTGGGGGGGCAGCAGGATGTGCTCCCGCACCGCTGGAGGGGTGTTCCTTGGAGCCAGGGCCTGAGGCTGCTCCGGCTTCACCAGGGATCCAAGCGCTCTTCTTGGAAGTGAAAGAGATTCGAGACATCCGCTCCCGAATGGCCCGGCAGGGGCTGAGCGTGCAGCAGCTCCCGTACCGGGACATGGAGCGCCTGCGGCAGGTACGGCCCCGGCCCTGGCCCCGGCCCTGGCACCGGCTCGGCCCCGCTCTCAGGATGGGGATCAGGAGCTGCACCCAGGACAAGGAACTGGGGAATGCGGCCCCGGGTCCTGATTCTCGCTTCTTCTGGAGGCAGTTCCGGAGGGACCTGATCAAGGCCGTTCCCATTGGCATCATCGCCATCCCGCCCTTCGCCAACTTCCTGGTCCTCATCCTCATGTGAGTGCAGCCACGACCCCGACCTCTGGGCTCCATCTTTGGCTTCATGGAACTGGGGTTCTTAGAGCTGTAAACCCAACCAGACACCCCCATCCCTCGCCCCACCTCTCGCTGTCTCCATGCTCCTCCCAGTGTCCCTCTCCCTTCCAGCTGGCCTGGTCCTGGAGCTGAATCCTACTAAATCCCTGCAGTTTCCATTTCTGCTCCCGTGTGTCCACTGGTGAGAGCCCCAGCTCCAGCCGGGCACAGCAGCGATCCCAGCACCAGAGGGCTCCTTCCTAAGCTCCCTGCAGCCTTCGGAGGAGCCGATCCCCTCCCATGACCCACTCAGGGTCTGTGGATGTGGTTTCCCCCCTCAGATCCCATTGATTCATTCCTGACACCCCCAGCAGAACCGGCTGCTCGGGCACAGGCTGGAATCCTGGCTGGGTGCTGGGGAACGGGGCTAAATCCAGGCAGGGGCTGGTCCCATAGGATGTTCCCCAGGGCTCAGTGCTGGGCCCGGGGCTGGTTTGTGTCTTTGTCACTGATCTGCAGGAGGGGATGGAGCAAACCCGCAGTCAGGTGACACCAGGGTGGGTGGCTGGGATGCTCTGCAGGGGGATCTGGCCAGCCTGGATCCGTGGCTGTGCCAATGGGGTGAGGTTCAAGGAGGCAAAGGGACGGATCCTGCACTGGGGCCACAACAACCCCATGGAATGGTGCAGGCTTGGGGAAGAGCGGCTGGAAACGGCTCCTGGGAAAGGAGCTGGATGGATGGAGCTGAGCAGGAGCAGCTTGTGCCCAGGGAGCCCCCAGCATCCTGGCCTGGCTCAGCACCAGTGCGGCAGCAGGGCCAGGGCAGGGATTGTGCCCCTGCACTGGGCACTGGTGAGGCTGAACCTCAAATCCTGTGCTCAGCTCTGGGCCCCTCACTGCAAGAGAGACATTGAGGGGCTGGAGCGGGGCCAGAGCAGGGCAATGGGGCTGGAGCAGGGCCTGGAGCACAGGGGTGATGGGGACCTGAGGGACCTGGGGGGTTCAGATGGAGAAGAGAAGGCTCAGGGGGACCTGATGGCCCCCTCCAAGTGCCTGACAGGAGGATGGAGCCAGGAGGGGCTGGGCTCTGCTCCCAAGGACCAAGGGATGGGACAAGAGGAACCGGCCTCAAGTTGCACCAGGGCAGGGTTAGATGGAGCTGAGGAACAATTCCTGCCCCAGAGGGTGCTCAGCATTGGAACAGGCTGCCCAGGGCAGGGCTGCAGGCACCCATGGAGACGAGGCCTCAGTGCCATGGGTTAGGGGTGGCCTTGGCACTGCTGGGAACGGGTGGAAGTGAAACTGTTCCCCAGTGACTGCCAAGCTCCCTCTCTGAAGGAGCTCCCCCCCTGCATCCCTCTCTCCTCTCCTCCCCAGGTATTTCTTCCCTCGGCAGCTCCTGATCCGTCACTTCTGGACCCCCCAGCAGCAGGTTGAGTTCCTGGGCACCTACGACGCCATCCGCAGGGATTCCTACCCGGCTGTGCTGGAGAGCCTGGCGCGGGCAGCACGGTCCCTGCCTGACCCCCAGCTCCGGTCCCGCCTGCAGCAGCTCTGCTCCGAGGTACCAGCATCAGCGGGGCCGCTGTCACCCTCCTGCTGTGCCGCCATGGGGAGGGCACCCCGGGAGGTGCTGGCCTGGGCTCTGTGGTCCTGCAGGTGCAGCGCGGCTCCCAGCCCCGCGTGGCCGAGCTCTGGGCACTGAGAGGGGCGTTCTCAGGGCCTGGCCTGGCTCTGAACCAGCTCCAGCTCTGCCATGTGGTGAGTTTGGCTTCTGTGCTGCAGCGCTGCCCCTTCAGCCCTAAACCCGCTCCAGGTGGGGATGGAAAGCTGGGTGCTGCATCCCTGGGAACACCGGGATGCTGGGGGCAACTGCATTGAGTTGGGAATGGTGGAACTAAATGAGCTTCAGGGTCCCTTCAACCCAAACCAGCGCGGGATCCCGGGGACAAGGCTGTTTGTGCATCCTTTGGTCACCATTGGCCTCACACCCAACGCCCGTGTGCAGCCCACGCAGGGCTCGTGTCTCCCGGGCGCTGCCAGGCCAGGGATTCCGTGTGGGAGGATGATCCAATGGGATCGAGATGTGGGTCACGGCTGGGAGCGGCTCCGGCTCCAACGCCCGCTCTGGGGGGGGCTCTGCCCCTTTCCCTCCTCAGAAAGCCCTGAGCCGGGTCCTGTTCCTGACCCCGCACTTGCCGGCCCCCGTCCTGCGGCACCGCCTGCGCAGCCACATGCTGGAGATCCGGCAGCTGGACCGGGCCCTGCAGCGCCTGAGCCTGGGGCAGCTCCATGAGGAGGAGCTCCGAGCGGTGAGGACCCCCCCGGGGCTTGGGAATGGGGGAGCTTCCCGGCCCCCCCCCAGCCTGGGGCTCAGGGCCCCCTCCTGTGCCCTCCAGGCCTGTTACCTCCGCGGGCTCCACTGCGCGCCGCTGGACCTGGCCTCGTGCAGAGCGTGGCTGGAGCAGTGGCTGGGGCTCTCCTGCAGGCTGGAAGGTGACGGAGGCGGTGGGGCTGGGCAGGGGCCTGGGCTCATTGCTGGGGAGATCCGGGATGGGCGATGGGGTTACCCCAGCCTGGGCTGTCCCATGCATCCCTTGGGGGCCTCGTCCCTGAGAGGAGGGGATGGAGGAACGAATGCGCTGGCTCTGCCCATGGATGTGCCCATGGGGGATACCCCAAGGGACCTCAGGGGGGCAGATTCCAGCCCTGCAGGGAAACAGAATGGGGCTGGGAGGGAAATGGGGGACCCAGAGCAGAGCAGAAGGGGCTGGGGGTGAGGAGGGGCCCTGCAGCCTCTGGTGCTGCATGGGAGGAGCGCGGTCGGAGGGGTCGTCCCTGCTCATCGCAGGGGGTTGGATTTGAGGTGCTTTGAGGGCCCCTTCCACCCCAACCCATTCCATGGCTCCGTGGCTCTGACCCCGCTCGTGTTCCTCTTTCAGCCTCCGAAGCCTCGCTCCTGGCCAACAGCATGGTCCTGCTCTCCCTCAACTACATCAGACCCAAGGAGTGAGGGGGGAGCCCGGCCCGGCCGCTTCCCAGCCTGGTGCTGCCCAAAGCCCACCCTGGGGGTTGAACCCCCCCTGCCCTGAGCCGCTGCCGTGGGGTGAGGGCACGGCTCCCCCCTCCTGCCCTGGCTCTGCTCTTCCCCTTCGTGCCGTGGGGCTCAGCCCCAGCCTGGGACCCTTCAAGCCCAGGAGGGGAGGAGCAGCCCCTGGGCCTGCCCTTGGGGTCTCCCAGCAGCGGGTTCTGCTCGGCCTCCAGCTCCAGCTCCCTCCCTGCTCCCAGCACCCTCGGGCACAGAAAGGTCCCCAAGGGATGGAGCAAAGACCAAGGATGGACCGGGAGCAGCTGGGAAAGGGGCTCCTGTGCTTTGTGCTGCTGCCTCCTGCACAGAGGTGCCTTTGGGGGCTCCGCTGCCCTCTGGGGTTCAAGGCCCCCTCCCTGCATGAGACCCCCCCTGTGAGTGACCCCAACCCAGTGCCCAAGTGTTTGATTAAAGCCCGACTCAAGCTGGCGCCGTGAGCATCTCCCTGGTGCCTCCTGCACCGGGCTCCCATGGCCATGGGGAACGCGGGCACCTGGAATGGTGCAAAGGAGGGGTAGGAACCACCCCTGCTCAGCCCCAAGCCAAACCCCATTCCCCGACCCAAGGGGAGCTCCTGGGATGGGTTTAACCCCAGGCACCGCACACCCTGGAGCCTTTTCACTCTAAATCCAGCCTTCAGCGGGAGAGCAGAAGGGGACAGGGAGGAAAAACAGAGGCCGAGCATTGGCTTCCCGGTGGGGCAGGGAGCAGGGTGAGGGGGGAGCTGCACTGGGTTTAACTGGGCCGAGGCACCGCAGCTTGGGTTGGGGCTGGGGTGGTGGGGTCTGAGTCGGTGCCGAATGGAGCAAGGACCGGGGGGGGGGGGATGCTCAGACAGGGAGAGCGCAGCAGGAGCAGGATCCGGTCCTGGTGGGGTCTGGAGCCCAGCGCGGTGCCCGAGTGCTCCTGCCCGGCTGTGCCCCTCGGAGGCCATGGGGAGCAAGGCAGGAAGGGGGGAATGAAGACCTGGAGCCTTTGAGCATCCCTGCTCTGGCTGCACAGCTCGGCTCCAGGCAGGTCCCTGCTGGGAAGGGACGTGGGGATGGGGATCACCAAGGGACCGGGCATGGAGCCCCTGGGGTGGAAACCAAGAGCCCCTTCCCTTCCCCTTGGCCCAGGGGCTCGGACCCGCTCCCCAAGCACCAAACCCCCATTAAGGCCCTGTTCCCATGGGGAACTGAGCACCAGGAGCCTTCAACCCCCAAGCAACCAAAGCACTGGGAGCCCCAGAGTGACTCCCCCATGGAATCCCCCTGCTCTCCAGCTGGGACGTTTCCCTTGGGAACCTCAAGCCCCAGGGTTGCTTCCCAAGGAGCAGCAGCGATGGGGCTGTGCCGGATCAACCCCATCAGCAGAGGAAGCTCGTGGGCATCGGGGGCTCTTGGCTCCCATCAGCTCCCAGCTCTCTCCTTACAAAGATGGGGTTTGCTCATCCAGAACGGGCTGGGACAACAGAGAGGAGATGGGCAATGAGCCCCCCCAGTGGCTCCGGGTCCTTGCAGTCCATCCTGAGCCCAGCACCGGCCCCAGGGAAGGGGGAGCATCCCCAGGAGGTGCTGGGTGGCCAAAGGGGCTGGGGAGCATCCATTAAAGGGATGGAACCAGAGGGAAAAGGGGGGTTTAAGTTACCCCCCCCCAGGGAAGAGCTCTCCTGCAGGTGGAACAGGACCGGAGGGAGCTGCAATGGGAAGAGGGGGGCTCCAGGTCCAGCACCCAGGAGCCAAGCGGCCGCGGGCCTGTGCCAGGCAATGGGATGGGTTCAGATCCTCGGGACAGTGCCCCCCCAGCACCCGGGAAATAACCACCAGTGGCCGCTGCTGGTCCATAAAATCTTATTGTCAATAAATAACGGAGCACCGAGGGGGGCCCTGGCTCACACCGGCTCCGGCACCGGCTCCGCTGGCACCGAGCTCCCGGCGGATGCTGCAGCCCCGGCTGCGGATGGAGGGGCTTTGGCTGCTTCCCCCTTGCTGGCGGCTCGGCTGGGAGCAGCCCCGGCCCCAGGCAAGGCGCTGGGCTCCTTCTCGGCCACGCAGGACGGTGCTGGGGGCTCGGGGGGGGCAGCATCGCCCCTGGGGCCCGGCCTGGGCTCCATTGGGTAGTAGAGCACGGAGCCATCGTTCAAGTAGGGCTGCTCGCCCGCGGCCGCCGGCTCCGAGCCCTCGGCGAAGCAGAGGACGGACGAGCCCGGGGGTAACTGGGCTTGGATGAGGATGGGGGCGGCCAGAGCGGGGCAGAGCCCCTGCGGCACCGCCAGCGGCTCCTCCACGATGCAGACCCCCAAGCTCTCGACACCGGGGCCGCTGCTGGAGTCTTCCTCAGCCTTCAGCCTCTCCAGCTCCTCGGCCGTCTGCAGGTGCATCACGGCCGACTCGTTCTCTGCCATGAACTCCTGGAAGTCCTGGGTCTCACCGGGCTGCGGCCCCGGCCACGCGCCGCTGCAGCCGTGAGCGGCACCGGACGCGGCCTCCTCGGGCACCGGGGGCCGCCCCCCGCCCTGGCGCTTGTTCTCCAGCTCCAGCTTCATGATGGTGTGGAGGTAGTGAGTCCGCACGCGGATGGGGTTGAACTCGATGCGCCCGGCCATGTTCCCGCAGCCGTCCCGGGAGCAGCCGCACGGGAAGGACATGCGATCCACCTGCGGGGGGATGGAGACGTGGCAGCGCCAGGATCACCCCACCACGGAACGGGGTGGGTTGGGAGGGACCTTAAAGCTCCCCCAGTTCCAACCCAGTGCAATGGGCACGGACCCCTTCCACTGGAGCAGCTTGCTCTGACCCCTGCGTCCAACAGCGCCAGGGATGCAGCACCCACAGCTTCTCCCTTCAACCCATTCCATGTCCCCCCATCCCCATGGAAGAACTCCCCAGCGGCACCCATAGCTCACCTGGCACTTGATCCCGGCCTGGCTGCAGGCGCAGGCCTCGGGGTCGCAGTAGAGGCGGCAGTCGCAGCCGCACTCCTCCCGGGAGAGCCGGATCGCGCGCAGCTCCTGCTTCTCCTCGGCGTCGATGCGGTGCACGCCGGAGGCGCGCAGCAGCGCCCGGCGCCGCTTGGTGGGCAGCGGCTGCAGGAAGAAGTAATCGTCCACCTCCACGTTCTCCACGTCGATGTCGTCGTCAGAGACGTCCTCCAGCGTGAGCCCCTCGGCCTCCTCCGACTCCACGGTCCCGTTCTTGGTGAGCTGCGGGTGGCGGGGCAGAGGCTGGGATTCCTGCATCCCGCATCCCGCATCCTGCATCCTGCGTCCCACATCCTGCATCCCGCATCCCGCATCCCGCATCCCGCATCCTGCATCCCGCATCCTTCATCCTGCATCCCGCATCCTGCATCCTGCATCCTGCATCCCGCATCCCGCATCCTGCATCCCGCATCCTTCATCCTGCATCCCGCATCCTGCATCCTGCATCCCGCATCCTGCATCCTGCATCCCGCATCCTGCATCCCGCATCCCGCATCCTGCATCCCGCATCCTGCATCCCGCATCCCGCATCCCGCATCCTGCATCCTGCATCCTGCATCCTGCATCCTGCATCCCGCATCCTGCATCCCACATCCTGCATCCCGCATCCCGCATCCTGCATCCCGCATCCTGCATCCCGCATCCTGCATCCCGCATCCTGCATCCCGCATCCCGCATCCCGCATCCCGCATCCCGCATCCCGCATCCTGCATCCCGCATCCTGCATCCCGCATCCTGCATCCCGCATCCTGCATCCTGCATCCCGCATCCTGCATCCCGCATCTGCATCCCGCATCCCGCATCCTGCATCCCGCATCCCGCATCCTGCATCCTGCATCCCGCATCCCGCATCCTGCATCCCGCATCCCCTCCAGACCCCCCCCTCCACCCCAGCTTATGGGAGAAGGGAGCAGGGAAACATGAGAGAAAAAGAGAATCCCAAGCAGGGAACCCCTTTCCCAGGTGCCCTCGCTGTGCCCTGCAAGCAATGGGATCACAGGAGGTCCCTGCTGCTGAAAACACCGGCATTGACGGGAGTGACCCCTGGGAAAATGAGACTTGAGGGGGCAGAGATGCACCCTGCATCTCAAACACTCCCAAAGCCTGGCTCATGGTGTCCCAGCCCTCTGGGAGCTGGCGCATGGGGATGCCCATGGCCTCCTGAGGAGGTGGGTGCTGGAGGTGGGTGTCCGGGCACTGAGAGCCCCAGCCCCTGGGCAAGGCTCCAGGGCACAGCCCCAGCCCAAGGATGGGCTGGAGAACAGGCAGAGCCCCCCAGAGCCTGCGGGTGCCTGCTGCCAGACCCAGCACCCATGGACACCCATGGACACCCATGGACACCCATGGACACCCATGGACACCCACTGACACCCATGGACACCCATGGACACCCATTGACACCCATGGACACCCATTGACACCCATGGACACCCATGGACACCCATGGACACCCATGGACACCCATGGACACCCATTGACACCCATGGACACCCACGGACACCCACGGACACCCACGGACACCCATTGACACCCATGGACACCCATGGACACCCACGGACACCCATTGACACCCATGGACACCCATTGACACCCATGGACACCCATGGACACCCATGGACACCCATGGACACCCATTGACACCCATGGACACCCATGGACACCCATTGACACCCATTGACACCCATGGACACCCACTGACACCCATGGACACCCATGGACACCCATGGACACCCATGGACACCCATGGACACCCATTGACACCCATGGACACCCATTGACACCCATTGACACCCATTGACACCCATGGACACCCACTGACACCCATGGACACCCATTGACACCCATTGACACCCATTGACACCCATTGACACCCATGGACACCCATGGACACCCATTGACACCCATTGACACCCATGGACACCCATGGACACCCATGGACCCCCATGGCCTAGATGATCCTTTGAGGTCCCTTCCCACCTCTAACATGCTGTGATACTGGCACACAGGAGAGGGACCAGCCCCACCCTGGACACGGGGACCCCTCGGGTACCTTCATCTTCTTGGCGTGGAGCTTCTCCTCCCTGAGGTGCTCGCGCAGGATCTGGCGGTGGTTCACCTCCTGCTCCTGCGCGAACTCGCACAGGGTGTAGCTGCGCACCGAGGTGTGGCGCGGGGCCATGCCCAGGGAGCTGCCGCCCTGGCTGGGGACGCTGGTGAAGCCCTGGCGCCGTGCGAAGTAGTACACGGTGACCTGGTCGAAGCGCACGTTCTTCCTGCCCAGCTGCTTCTGCCGCTTCAGGATGGACGTGGCTGCAAGGGGGAGGCACCGCAGTGGTCACGGGAGTAAAGAGAACCCCCCCCCCCGACCCCTCATTGCACCCCACTGGGATCCCTGGATGGGGCTGAGCTCGTGCTCTGCGTGGTGCTGAGTCCCTCTGGGGGTGAGCAATGAGCTCTGGTGCCATCGAGGCCAATGGCAGCGCCCGCGCAGGGAGGGAAGGGCTCCAGCAGGGTGAATCCTGGGGTATCCCAGTATCCCAGTATCCCAGTATCCCAGTATCACAGTATCCCAGCATCCCAGTATCACAGTATCCCAGTATCACAGTATCCCTGTATCCCAGTATCCCAGTATCACAGTATCCCAGTATCCCAGTATCACAGTATCCCAGTATCACAGTATCCCAGCATCCCAGTATCCCAGTATCACAGTATCCCAGTATCACAGTATCTCAGTATCCCAGTATCCCAGTATGATAGAGATTGGAAGGGACCCCAAAAGCTCATCCAGTCCAATCCCCCTATGGAGCAGGAACCCCCAGATAAGGTCACACAGGAACGTGTCCAGGCGGGTTTTGAATGTCTCCAGAGAAGGAGACCCCACAGCCTCCCTGGGCAGCCTGGTCCAGTGTTCTGTCCCCTCACTGAGAAGGAGTTGAAGTGGAACCTCTTGTGTTCCAGTCTGCACCCATTGCCCCTTGTCCTATCATTGTTTGCCACTGGGAAGAGCCTGGCTCCAGCCTCGGGACACTCCCCCTTTATATATTGATATACACTGATAAGGTCACCCCTCAATCTCCAGACTATAGAGCCCCAGCTCCCTCAGTCTGTCCTCATAAGGGCAGGGGCCCGCACACCGGGAGCGGGGCTGGCAATGGGAAGTGCCCAAGGCCGCATCCCCCCATGGGCCCGGAGGGTGGCGGAGGGCAGGGGCCGAGCACCCCGAGCCCACTCACGTCGGAAGGCGCTGGAGCTGCAGGGGTTGACGCTGTCGCAGCTGTCGGCGCTGTCGCTGTTGGAGATTTCGTCGTCCGAGTTGGAGCCCGCCGAGCCCGCGTCCGCATCCTCGAACTTCCTCTTGATGCCGGCGCTCGGGATCGCGTCCATTGGGCCGTGGCTCGCATGGGAGCCGGGGGGCAGCAGCTCCAGCTCCGCGGCGCCAGCCCCTGCCCGCAGCCCTCGGGGCTCTCTGTGGACAAGGAGAGAAGCGAGGGTGGCTTTTGGGGTAAGCCAAGAGCACTTGGGATAAGCGGGGAAGGTTCATGCGGATGCTGGGAGCAGCGCTCCCATCCCTGCCTGCGTAACGCCTCTGAGCCCATCACCCCTGTGTCTGGTCTGCAGCTCCTCCAGCTCCAATCCCAACCCCTTCCACTGTTGCAGGGGGCTCCAACCCCTGTGTCCTTGAGCACTGCCAGGGATGGGGCAGCCCCAGCTTCTCTGGGCACCCTGTGCCAGCGCCTCAGCACCCTCACAGGGAAGAGCTTCTGCCTCAGAGCTCAGCTCAGTCTCCCCTCGGGCAGGTTCAAGCCATTCCCCTTGGCCTGGCCCTGGTGAGTCCCTCTCCACATCCTTGTAGCCCCCTTCAGGCCCTGAAGGTGCTCTGAGGTCTCCAGGTAGGAAGGGGATGAGCTGCTGGAGGATCCTGCTGTGCTCCAAGCAAGGCAGCTTGTCCATGGGTCCTGGGACGTGCTGGGCTCCAGCTTGGGTGAGGAGTGTTTGAGAGATGATGCTCCAGTGGGAAAACTGGCGAGTGTCCCTCTATGTCACAGCAATGGAAGCAACCCGCATGGAAAAGAGCTTCAGCATCACCCAGTCCAACCGTTCCCAGCAGTGCCAAGGCCACCCCTAACCCATGGCACTGAGGCCTCGTCTCCATGGGTGCCTGCAGCCCTGCCCTGGGCAGCCTGTTCCAATGCTGAGCACCCTCTGGGGCAGGAATTGTTCCTCAGCTCCATCTAACCCTGCCCTGGTGCAGCTTGAGGCCGGTTCCTCTTGTCCCATCCCTTGTTCCTTGGGAGCAGAGCCCAGCCCCTCCTGGCTCCATCCTCCTCTCAGGCACTTGGAGGCAGCCATCAGGTCCCCCTGAGCCTTCTCTTCTCCATCTGAACCCCCAGGTCCCTCAGGTCCCCATCACCCCTGTGCTCCAGGCCCTGCTCCAGCCCCATTGCCCTGCTCTGGCCCCGCTCCAGCCCCTCAATGTCTCTCTTGCAGTGAGGGGCCCAGAGCTGAGCACAGGGCTGGAGGTGCAGCCTGCACCATTCCATGGGGTTGCTGTGGCCCAAGCGCAGGACCCAGCCCTTTGCCTTCCTGAACCTCATCCCATTGGCCACAGCCACGGATCCAGCCTGCCCATGGATCCCCCTGCGGAGCTTCCCACCCGATCCGGTGCCACCTGCCTCTGACTGCAGTTTGCTGATGCCCTCATTGAGACCATGAGCAGGGAGCTCCCTCTCGATGATCCCGGGTCCCCAGAGCAGCTCCTGCCGTTGAACGGAGCCCAGGGCATCTCCTGTCCCCATCCCGGATAGGCTGGATCCGGAATCCCCCCGGGACACCCTGGGCGGTGCAGCCTCATCTCCCCTCCCTGCTCCTCCTCCGTTCTCATGGCAACAGAGAACCCAGGAACCAGCGGCTTCCCTGCGGAACCCCATGGATCCCATGCAGGGGTGCAGGGGCTCTGCGTCCCCTGGTGACCACCGCCTGCCCCACAAAGGGTGTGTGGGTGCCGCAGCTGCAGCCCTCCCCGTGTTCCATCACCCCAAACCTGCCCCATGCCTGCGCCCCCAGGGTCCCTGCATGGGTTCCTGTGGGTGCTGCTCAGCCCAGGGCCCCACCAACCTCACCAGCCCTGGGTTAGGAAGGAGCTGATCCCCAAGGAGAGCGCAGTTCCTGGCACTGCCTCCCAAACCCCCCTCCTGCAGGTGCTTCCAATGGGGAAAAGCAGGGATGCTGCCGGGGGGACAATACCCGCAGCATCAGCATGGCTGGGGATGGAGACTGGCTCCAGGCCTGGATGGATCCACCAGGACCGAGCGCATCTCCATTGGGATGGATCCATCTGGATGGATCGATCGGATTTCATTTCCCTTTCCAATGCAGAAGCTCCCTGCCCACGTGAGCATCCTCCTCCTCCTCCTCCTCCTCCTCAGCGCAGCAGCAGCTGCCCCTCTGTGCAGCAAAGGGCACTGAAATTCCTTTATTAGCTCCAATTTTCCTTCTTTTGGTGGTTTCTGGCTTTGGGAATGGGCAGGGGGCAGCAGGGCCCAGCATCTCCCAGTGAGCCAGCATGGAGCAGTCCTGGAGCTGCTGGAGGGAAGAGGAGACCCTCACCCTGGCCTCAGGCCTGCTCTGCAGGTCAGGGCTGCCTCACATAAGGCTTAAAGAGGGAGGAAGCAAAGAGCTGCGGCTGGAATTGCCTCTGGGAGCAGGGAGGGGGTAGGAAAGAGATGGGATTTGGGTGGTCAAAGACCCCAGAGCCGGTCCAGCCCCGGGGCTCCAGTGTGGGACTGGGAAAACCCGAGGCTCGATGCTCATCCAAGGCTGATGGTCCCCAGGCTGGTTTGGGATTCCTGCTTCCAGGAGAGGAGGAAGGGCAGGAGCATCCCGGGGTGAGGTCTGCTCTGTGGTCCCCAAAGCTCCTTCACTGCCGCTGATGGATCTGCAGTGGTCCAGGGCCTCATTCCGCCTCCAGCATTGCCTCCAATGATCCTGGATCCCTGTGGATGCGCTGCCGGGCTCCTCCTCCATCGACAGAGCAATTCCAGAGGGATGAACTCAAAGCTTTACTTGCAGCCCTTCAGAGCCATCAGGGATCACCCCCTGAGCATCCTGCATGGGATCCTCTGGGCATCCCACGGACCTTGTGATGGCGCCCTAAAAACCACGCTCCAGGCCCAAGCAACCTGGATGATGCTCAGAATCCCCCCCTCTCTGCGAGCTGCTTTAACCACATCCCTGGAGCCCCAGTTTAGGGTGGGGAATGGTTTAAATGAGCTTCCCATCAAAAGCAAGAGGCAAAAGTGGGTCCTGGCAACACCTCTGGGGTTTGGGGGTATCAAAGGGGTCGAATATGGAGATGTGGGATTATCTCAGCAGCCCCGGAGAAGGAGAGGGTGGGAACTGCATGAGAGCAGGAAGAAACAGACCCACACAGGGAGAGCCCCCCTGGGCTAAGCAGCAGCAGCAGCCAGACCCCATCCTGGTGCATTAAGGACCAGATCACGGAACACAGGATAAAGGCAGGAACAAAACCATCAAGGAATAACCGGAGGAGCCCATTTTATTCCATCGCAGCACTGAGCATCTCCCAGGAAGCCGACACTGGGGAGCAAAGGCAGGAGCCAGGCTGCAATCCCCTGGAAACCCACCCAAAAAGGGGGCTTCTCCTCACAGAGCCCCCCCAGCCCGGCTCCATCCCGTGATGCAGCGGGAACAGCGCTGCCGGGATGACACGGCAGCATCGCTGCAGAGCCCCACAGCAGGAAACCCCTCCAGTGCTTCCCAGTGAGCAGCAAAGCAGCTCCCAGCACCAGCACAGGGGGATCCAGGCCCTCATCCCCAGGGAAAGCAAACGGGAGCCTGCAGAGAAGCCGAATCCAAACCCTCAATGCGCTGCCCCCAAAGAGCACGGAAAGCAGCTCCCCTCCTCCGGGATGGCCCCGTGATGGGGTTGGGGTCGGGGGCAGCTCCTCGTGGGAAGGGTCCAGGCACAGGGAAGCACATAAAGGAAAATGAAGCCCAGGGATGCTATCGCTGCAGAATCAAGGCAGGAGCTGGGGGAAATGGCACAGGCAGTTCCCAGGCTGTGTGCGACAAATCCAGGCGATCCCAGGCCGGGAATGAGGGCACAAGCTCCTATTGATGAGCCCAGGAACGGGGCTGATTCTTGCCCCCCGTGGTGGGGAGGGAAGGGAGGCTTCAGCGCTGGGGCCTGGCGGGGCTATGGGAAGGGCTGATCCCAAACCAGCCACTGGGTCCCTTTGCCCGTCACCGGGATCGAGTCATAGGGGAGGCTCCACAGAACACCTTGATCCTGGAATCCCAGCCTGGGTTGGGTTGGGAGGGGCCTGAAAGCTCCTCCAGCTCCAATCCAGCCCCAGGGACCCCTTCCACTGGAGCAGGGTGCTCCAAGCCCCTGTGTCCAACCTGGCCTTGAGCACTGCCAGGGATGGGGCAGCCCCAGCTTCTCTGGGCACCCTGTGCCAGCGCCTCAGCACCCTCACAGGGAAGAGCTTCTGCCTCAGAGCTCAGCTCAGTCTCCCCTCGGGCAGGTTCAAGCCATTCCCCTTGCCCTGTCCCTGCATCCCTTGTCCCAAGCCCCTCTCCAGGTTCCCTGCAGCCCCTTTAGGCACTGGAGCTGCTCTGAGGTCTCCCCTGCTCCCAGCACCTGAGGGCAAGGCAGGAGGGCACAGAGGGGGCTGTTGGATGGAGCAGCTCTCCCGATGCTGAGCGTGGTCAGCACCAGACCCCGGCTCCTACCGAGATGACCCCGAGGAGCATCAGGGCCGTGGTGCAGCGCGGGCTGGGCTGCAGAGCCTCCATCACGGCTGCTGGAGGTCCCACCATGGCCCAACAGCACCACCCCAGCACCCCCCTTCCCCTCCCAGCGCCTGCAACGGGGGCAGCCAACGACCCCTCCCCGCCTTTGGGGACATCAGAGCAGGACCCCCACAATGGCGGCTCCTCCAGCACATCACCACCATCATCATCATCATCATCATCAGCAGCAGCAGCTCCTTCCCACCACCCTGGTGGGCCCTACCGCTACGCGGCTCCTTAGGGACCCATGTAACCCTCCAACTCCCCTATACCCTGCAGTGTGCCCCCCACATGTAAAGACCCCCCCCACCTTCTCCAGTCCCCAGCTAGAGGACAAAGCAGCTTAAGGGGCACCCCATGTCCTCCATCGGTGCCCCACATCCCTTACAGGCCCCCACAACACAGAGGAGGGGAGAGCCCCTCCTGAAAGGGTCCCCTACGTCCTCTATAGGCACCACCCCAACAGCCCCCCCCAGCTGTCAGCCCCCCCCATACATTCTCCGTTTGGAAGCTGGGCCCACGTGCCCTGCAGGCCCCTGCATTCTCTATAGCCCCCAGCCAGAAAAGGCCCCCCCATCCCCTATAGGCCCCTCTAGAACCCCTCCAGCTCTGGGGCCTTCCACCATCCCCTACAGCCCCTCAAGATGCAAAGCTTCCCACATCCCCTTTAGGCCCCTCATCCCCCATAGCCCCTATCCCCTACAGACACCCCCTCATCCGCCATAGCCCCTCATCCCCTATAGACACCCCCTCAGCCCCTATAGGCCCTCCTCAGTCCTCGCAGCTCCCCCGGCTCCGAGGCCCCCCCTCCCCTGCATTCCCCGGTGCACGCGGAGGGAGCGGCCGCCACGTGCCCCGCCCCCCGCCGGTACCGGACCCTCGCCCCCCCCCCCCCCCCCCCCCCTCACCGGGTCCCGGGGCGGGGCCGGGCGGGGCGGGGGCGGCTCCCGGGGGCGCGCGCAGGGGCCGGGCCGGGCCCGCCCCGCCGCCGACCGCCGACAACAATGGGGCCGCGGGCGCAGCGCCGCCCCTTATATACCCCGCGTCACGTGGAGGCGCACGCCCCGCCCACCACGCTCCCCGCCACCGCCCGCGCCGAGGGGCACGATGGGAAAGCGAGTCCTGCGGCCGCGGGGCACGACGGGAATTGTAGTGCGGAAGTGGCGGAAACCACGCCCGGGGCGCTGGGAGGCTGCGGCCCAGGACCCAGGACCCAGGGCCCGAGAGCCGCGGCCCAAGCCACCCGGGCCACCCGGTTCAACGGGAACGGGCCAAAGGAGGCCCCGGCACCGGCAGCCCCGCCTCCGTCCTCCCTGGCCCCTACAGCAGCGGCCCCGGCCCTCCCGCTCCCATCGCTTCATCGGTCGGGGGGAACCAGCCCAGTGCACTCGGCACCATCAGCACCGGGCTCACAGGGCCCACGGCTCCAGCGGGGTTCCTGCAGCCCAAGAGGGAAAACCAGGCTGGGAGCAGCGGGGGTGCAGCCTGGAGAAGAGGCCTCAGAGCCGGTGCCGGTGGCTGAAGGGGGCTCCAAGGATGCTGGGGCGGGACCTGCATGAGGGGCTGGAGCGATGGGACAAGGGGTGATGGGTTCAGACTGGAACAGGGGGAGTTCAGGTTGGGGGTAAGGCAGAGGCTCTTCCCAGTGAGGGTGCTGGGGCACTGGGATGGGTTCAGTGGAGGTTTGGATTCCCCATCCCATCAAGGCCAGGTTGGCCACAGGGGCTTGGAGCACCCTGCTCCAGTGGAAAGGGGTTGGGACTGGGTGAGCTTTAAGGTCCTTCATCCCATGATTCTATCTTCCCAAGTGACCTGAACGTGCACAGGGAGAAGCAGGTGGAATTGGTTCATGTCTCTGATGTCTTCTCCTGGCACCATCCTAGGGCTCCCCAGCTCAGGGCCAGTGTTTAGGAAGCAAATGAGCCCAAAGCCCAGCACAGAGACCAAGTGGCCACCTCCTCCTACCTGCAATCACCAGGCAGTGAGGGGCCAGGCCCTGGGCAAACCAGCCCAGACGGCTGCTGCCAACCCCCCACCATTCCCAGGCCTCACCCCTGCATCCTCCAGGTCCTGGCCAAGCCCGGCAGCAGGGCCATGGCCAACGTGAGAGTCACATCCAGCAGTGGCTTCACGCACCCCCAGGCCCTGCCTTGTGCTGGAGCTCCCCAGAGCATCAGTTGAGCTTTGCCCTGCATTTCTGCTCCTGTGTTTTGGCTCCAGACACCCCCAGGTCGTGCTGCGGGTTCATGGCAGGCAGCCCCGTACCATGGGCAGTCTCTACCAGATGGTTTTGCACAGGATCTATAACGTGAGGCCAGATTCTTCACCCCAGAGATGTCCCTGCTGGCCTGGAACCCTGCATTCCATAACCCTGGGATGCTGCTGCCTCCATCCCCTCAGCGTGCTCAGGGCTCCCCCAGTGCTGAGACAGGGGGATGCAGGGGCAGAGCACTCCCTATAAGCTGCAGCCAAGAACCCCAGAGCACGCTCGTTCGCTAGTTCTTTATCCACCTCTGCTGCACTCCACGGTTTGCTCCAGCTTTGTACACCCCAATCCATATGGAAGAGTTCCTGACCTCCCCCTTCATGGGAAGAGGGACGGCCCCCATGGAGCCAGTGCCACTTTCAGGTGGGTGGAGAGGAGAAACCCCAAGTGCCCACCTCTGTCTAACAGAATGGAGCATTAAATGAAAGCTTAATCAAACCTTTGAAGACCCCCCCAGCCGCACAGCACGCAGTGTAGGAGACCTGCCCAGCTCAGCACCGGCCCCAGGGCCACTTGTGTTCATGTTCTCTCCAGTCTGCCAGCGCCACCGGTGCCCCACAGCAGAGCTGAGCACGTCTGCCACAGCCAAAGCCTTCAGCAGGTCTTGGGTCCCATGGCAAAGCTCTGCCCAGGAGTGCTCCCATCCTCACTGCACGTCAGCACCAGCCAGCAGAGGCAGGAGGTTGAGGTCCTGTGCAAGCAAGAGCCGAGGAGCCGGCACTCGGGGGCTTTGCAGGGGATGCTCTGAGTCCCCAGATCTCTGCTCGTGTCCTTGTGCTGGAAGGGAAGGGTCTCCAGTGGTGATGGGAGGATGGCGAGTGCTCCTCCTGCCGGGCCCTCCTACTTCAGGATGATGTGGTAGCTGTCATTGGTCTCAGCTGCAAGGGAAGCAAAGGGCATGAGCCACCCCCTGGCCATGAACCCATTGGGCTGAGCGGATCGCACACGAGAGCTCCCCCAGGAGGGGCAGGAGGGAAACGGGAGCAGGAAGCCGGGCACTTACCTTTCATGGTGTCCAGAACGAAACAGGACTCGTCTTGGAAGTTCTGGATCATCTGCAAGAAGCAGTAAGAGCCAGCTTAGCCCAAGGCTGTGTCTGAACACAGCACGGGTGCCTCAGCCAGGTGAGGGCTTCGTGTTCAGCCACGGGCATAGAGTACAGGGCTGGAAGCTGCTCAGTGCTTCACCCCTAAATAACTGCTCCCTTCTGCAGCTCTCCAGCACTGAAGGTCTGAACAGGGAAGCAAGGAGAGAAACCCTCGGGTCTCAAAGCCAAGTCCTCCCCGAGCCGTTCCCCTCCCTGGTTTTAGAGCTGGGGTGAGCTCAGGGAGAGCTGCTCACTGATGAACCCCATGGGTTTAAGGGAGGTGCCCCCAACAGCACAGCAGCATCCCCAGGCACCAGCATCTTTGGCTCTCCTGGCTTCAACAATGAGCCCAGAGCAGGGCCCTTCCTGCAGTCCTGCCCCTGGGATGCCTTCCCCAGGCTCCTCTGCAACCTCCACCAAGGAGCTCAGAGCACACTCAGCCACACACGAGCTGCAGCAACCCAGTGCAGGAGGTTGGAAAGGAGAGCACCCGGAGGCTGTTACCTCGTCACTGATGAGCACGTGGATCCCCGTCGGGCCCTGCTTGTAGATCTGGCTGATCTGCTGGGAGGAGATGCTGAAGAGCTGGGCCAGCTTCTCCGTCAGCTCCACGGCCGTCAGCTCCTCCAGGTAGATGGCGTGGTACACTGCGAGCGGGAGAGCCCCTCTAGCAGATGCCAGGCGGGGCTTTGGTACCCACACCTCTGCCTGACTCACACAGCAGCATCTCCCCCAACCCCTGGTGCCTGCTCCTGCTGCCATCAGGATGCCCTGAGCTACAGCAGCAGCAGCTCTGCCTGGCACCGGTGCCCTGCAGGGCTCTTTACTGATGCAGTCTTTGCCCTAAAGGCTTCTGTTTCGACTGGCATCAACCAAGCAGTTTTGTGCCGTTCCTGGGGGTGCTCCAGTCCTGCCCCAGCTTCCCCCCCTGTTCCCCCACTCCCACCAGGCAGGTCCTGGGGAATGGGAGAGGATCCATCTCGGAGCAGGGCAAGGAAAGGAGGAGCTGGTTTGCTTCTGCACTCACTCCAGTCACCGAGGTGATAACCCAGTGCCTGCTGCTCCACCAATGTAGGTCACAGCAGCATCTGTCAGCTCAGCAGGCAGGGTCTGCAGCTCCCAGCTGGTGACACAGCTCAGCTGGGCAGGACCAGGGCAATTAATAAGGGCTCATCCTTATCTTCTGGCACCCTTATCCCTCGGTTTGTGACAGCCCCTGCACTGGGCTGCAGGCAAAGAGAACGGCAGCAGCCACCACGAGATGAAGACAGGAGCCTCAGACCCTCCTGGAGCTGCTGTGCAGGCTCTGTGAGCTCCAGCAACACAAAGAGGGGCCTTTGGGCAGCCCAAACCCCACGGGCAGTGGCATGGGGATGAGAGCAGAGGCAACTGATGCTGAGCACCTGTGAGCAGCAGGAGCAGGGCTGGAAGCAGCCCCAGGGGGTTTGTTTGCTGTTATGCCCCCCTGCAGCAGCCCAAGCAGCCGTGCCCCCGCCAGGCTCTGAAGCCCTTACCAAAGAACGTGCTGGTCACTGTGTCCCCGTCCTCGTGCTTCTGCTGGAGGTCCCTGAGCTGCTGGGACTCCTGGCACACGTAGATGGTCAGTCTGGGCCGCACCATCCTGTGGGCAGAGCAGGGACTGAACCCCCCCACCTCTGCTCTGACACCTGGAGCTCCTGACCCCCTGCCAGCACTCCCCATGCTCAGTATCCTCAGAGGGAAAGGAGGAGATCAATGAACTCATCTCAAAGCAAACCTGTCGTGGTCACCCCCACCCTGGTGATGCTGCAAAGAGTTCTGCACCCCCAGAGCACGAGCAGCAGGGCAGGGAGGGGAGACACCCCCAACCCCCTGCAGGCCTGATCCAGCTCTGGGACAGCAGCACAAGAGGGATGTGGAGCTGCTGGAGAGAGACCAGGAGGCCATGGGGATGCTGTGAGGGCTGGAGCAGCTCTGCTCTGGAGCCAGGCTGAGAGAGCTGGGCTGGGGCAGCCTGGAGAAGAGAAGGCTCCTGAAGGGGAGACCTGAGAGCAGCTCCAGTGCCTAAAGGGGCTGCAGGGAACCTGGAGAGGGGCTGGGACAGGGGATGCAGGGACAGGGCAAGGGGAATGGCTTGAACCTGCCCGAGGGGAGACTGAGCTGAGCTCTTAGGCAGAAGCTCTTCCCTGTGAGGGTGCTGAGGCGCTGGCACAGGGTGCCCAGAGAAGCTGGGGCTGCCCCATCCCTGGCAGTGCTCAAGGCCAGGTTGGACACAGGGCTTGGAGCACCCTGCAACAGTGGAAGGGGTCCCTGGGGCTGGATTGGAGCTGGAGGAGCTTTCAGGTCCCTTAACCCAAACCAGGCTGGGATTCTGTAATGGGAAAGCTGTCCCAGGGGCATGGTGCAAGCTGGTACCAAGCAGCTGAACTGGATTGGTCACCCCTGAGGCCTGAGCAGCCACAGCTCAGATCGAGCTCTGCTCCTTCTCCTTCAGTCTCACTTCGCAGTGCAGCACCTCCTGTCCTTTGTGCCCTTCTCCCCAGCAGTGTCCCCACAGCTCCCATGTCTGCTGTCAGAGGCAGATCCCTGACCCCCTGAAACATGTATCATATATACCCCTGACCCCATATCAGAGACCCACACCGATGCCTCCCTGACCTTCCCTCCTGGATGAACCCAACCCTGTGCCTCCCCACCCGGCTGCAGCGGCCCCTTCCCAATGCTCCAGCTCAGACAGGTCAGTTCCAACGCAGCCCCTGCTCCTCCAGGGAGAGGTGCAAGGGAACAGTCCCTTTTGGGCAGGGGATTCCACGTACCGGCCCTTCAGCGCGTTGAAGAGCCTGATGCCATCCGCGGGGCCGCAGATCTGGATCACGTCCTCCCTGGTGAGCTTCAGCAGGTCTGCACCTACAGCGTGAGGGGAGAAACCAGGAGTCAGCCCAGGGGGCTGGGATGGGGGCTCTGGGGTCCCCCTCCTCCTGCTCACGGAGCTCAGCCCATTCCCAAACTGCCTTTTGGGAACAACCTCCCCCTGCTTCCCCCTAAGGGTTCTCTTCCAGGCTGGTGCAACCCCGCTTCCCATGGGATCATCCCCAGCCCGGGTGACCCTGGATCATCGGGGTGGGGAGAGGCAAATAAATGAGAAGCATTTCTTTAGCCACAGTGCTCCCCTCAGGCCTGGGTTTGCTTTGACATCAGAGGGTGCTCTCGGAGCAGAAACCACCCCAGTCCCCACTGTTGGGCAGCAGGGAGCGAGGTGAGAGAGGAAGAACATGGCCTTCAGGGAGCCCCGTTTATTGGGTTGCAATAAAGAAGGAGGGGTTCAAGAAGGGTTTACAGTTCTGGTGTCCTCAACGTAAAAAGGACATGGATCTGTTGGAACAAGTCCAGAGGAGGCCACGAGGATGCTCAGGGGCTGGAGCAGCTCCTGTATGGAGACAGGCTGAGAAAGTTGGGGCTGTTCAGCCTGGAGAAGAGAAGGCTGCGGGGAGACCTCATAGCATCCTTCCAGTATCTGAAGGGGGGATATAGGGATGCTGGGGAGGGACTCTTCATTAGGGACTGTAGTGATAGGACAAGGGGTAATGGGTTAAAACTGAAACAGGGGAAGTTTAGATTGGATCTAAGGAGGGAATTCTTTCCTGTAAGGGCGGTGAGGCACTGGAATGGGTGCCCAGGGAGGTTGTGAATGCTCCATCCCTGGCAGTGTTCAAGGCCAGGTTGGACGAGGCCTTGGGTGGGATGGTTTAGAGCAAGGTGTCCCTGCCCATGGCAGGGGGTTGGAACTCGATGATCTTGAGGTCCTTTCCACCCCGAACCATTCTATGATTCTATGATTCTATGATTCTAAGACCGTTTCCATTTGCATGGGGGTGGCCCCAGGAGCAGGAGGAGGCCGGGCCGTGGCTCAGAGAAGGGGCAGGCACGGGGGGGATGTGGGATCCTACCGGAGAAGTTCCGGAAGAGCCGTGAGAAGGTGGAGAACCGGTTCCGGTGCAGCCACTGCTGGGCCTCCTGTGGCGTGCTGGTGGGCAGAAGGTTCTGCAGGGAGGGACAGGATGGGCACGGCCTCAGGGGGGTGTGGGAGCGTTCCCACAGGGGGAAGCACCCCAAGAGCCTAAACTCGAGAGCCTGCTGAGCCCTCGCAGCACACAGAGGCTGCAGCCGGCACAGGCTTGGGTCTAAAAGGGCTTCAGAGGGACAGAGAGAAGGGAGGGAGCAAAGGGGAAAGCACAGTGAGGAGCGAGGCAGGAAGCAGGAAAAGGGGCTTTGGAGTGAGTCCAGAGGAGGCCATGGGGATGCTGCGAGGGCTGGAGCAGCTCTGCTCTGGAGCCAGGCTGAGAGAGCTGGGCTGGGGCAGCCTGGAGAAGAGAAGGGGAGACCTGAGAGCAGCTCCAGTGCCTAAAGGGGCTGCAGGGAACCTGGAGAGGGGCTGGGACAGGGGATGCAGGGACAGGGCAAGGGGAATGGCTTGAACCTGCCCGAGGGGAGCCTGAGCTGAGCTCTTAGGCAGAAGCTCTTCCCTGTGAGGGTGCTGAGGTGCTGGCACAGGGTGCCCAGAGAAGCTGTGGCTGCCCCATCCCTGGCAGGGCTCAAGGCCAGGTTGGACACAGGGGCTTGGAGCACCCTGCAACAGTGGAAGGGGTCCCTGGAGCTGGAGGAGCTTTCAGGTCCATCCCAACCCAACCCGTTCCATGATTCTGTAATCACAGCTCACAGCGAGCTCCAGGACACTGCCCCCAGCGCTGCACTGGGCACTTCTCACTCCATCACCTCTTTGTCTAATGAGGAGTCAGAGAAAGGGTTTCAGCTCCCCAGGGATGTTCAACCAGAGCAGACTCATCCCCAGCAAACTGCGGCCACCCCCACCCCCTTCTGCACCCCAAACCCCACGTTCTGACCTGCACAGCACCCTTACAGGCATAAGCTGAGGTGAGACTTACATCTGCGATGGGAGGAGGGGGCTCGGGCTGGTGGTTCGGAGAGCCATTGCTGCGTTGGGAAGAGGCAGACAGAGCAGAACAAGAGGTTAGAGCTGCTCCCCCCCTTCTTGTGCAGGATCCTGGCCAGCAGCAACCCCCACCCTCCACATCCCATAACCAGGAGCACTGGGACACAGGGACGGCAGCTCCGTGGGGCGGCAGCACTGCTGTGGTGCAGTGGGGTGTTAAGAGCATGAACACAGGAGGGAAAGGCAGAGTGAGGTGGGCTGGAAGCTGAGCTTGGGAGCAGATGCTCCTTGTGCCAGAGCTGAGCTTGGCTGCAGCCACAAGCAACAGCTTCAAGGGCTTTGACTGGATTTGTCCCTCATTGGCACGGGCTGCTTCAACCCCCTGCAGCCTCCCTTTCACCAGGGTCAGCCCAGACACATCCATCTTGACAAGGGATGCAGGGACAGGGCAAGGGAACGGCTTGAACCTGCCCGAGGGGAGACTGAGCTGAGCTCTGGGGCAGAAGCTCTTCCCTGTGAGGGTGCTGAGGCGCTGGCACAGGGTGCCCAGAGAAGCTGGGGTTGCCCCATCCCTGGCAGTGCTCAAGGACACAGGGGCTTGGAGCACCCTGCTCCAGTGGAAGGGGTCCCTGGACCTGGAGGAGCTTTCAGGTCCCTTCCAACCCAACCCATTGCATGATTCCATGACCTCTCACACAAGCCAAGCTCTTCTCCCAACTCACCCTTCGCCAATGGAAAAGCTGCTGTGGGAACTGTTGAAGCCAGGGGATGGGGAGTTATTGACGTAGGTGATCTCTGGCCAGGGGGAGCACTAGAAAGGAGAACCCAGAATCATCACAGGATTGCTCTGAACAAGCTCCCACATCTGCTCTGCTCAGCACAGGTGAGCAGCTACCTCCTCACTGACTATGAAGCACAATTAAACACTAAAGCAGGGGACCAAAAGCAGCCAGGCCAAGCGACTGCACATTGGTTTAGTGATTCTTAACCTCAAAAGGCCCAAAGTCACACAAGTCAAGCAGAGAGAGCTGGGGTCTAACCAGTGCTCTGGCTCTGGCTGCACACCCAGTGCCCACCAGCCTGGGTTCCTCCAAGCAGCAAATCCATGGTGGATTGAGCATGAATCAGGCCCTGAGAAGCATTCCCAGATCACCCTGGGGCAGGATGAGGGCTCCTTCCCCCAGTAACCACCTCTTATGAGCTGATCTATTGAGTGGGGACATCCCATCCCACTGCCAGGCACAAGAGCCCTTTCCCAGGTCTAGTAAGAACTGATCCTGCTTTTGTCCTGCAGCTATTCCCACCCTGGCCAGAGGCTGGGAAGCAGAAGAGCCAATTCCCTGCCACGTGCAGGCAAAAGGAGCCAGGTTTGGTGACAAGAGCCCTGCGAGTGCTGGCTGGGGGCCCTACCTCGGTGAGGATTGTGGTTTCATAGGAAGGCTGGTACTTCTCTTTCTCATGAGGTGTTCGCTTCTCCATCTTCTCCCTGTCCGTCTTCTGCTTCCGATCAGCTCCTTTGGGCTGGAAAGGAGAACTCCTGTGAGAACAGCAGCAGGGAAGGGCAGCAGCAGATGGGGGAAGAGATGGGCAGTAAAGGCAAGGACCACAAAGGGTGACACATCCTCATCCTCACTCACCTGGTGCTTTACAGAGGGAAAAGGACAAGGGGATGGGGTTTGCTGCACAGAGAATGAACCATTTGTGCAACAACCCCAAATCCCCTTCTGCCCACACCCCCTCCCAGTCTCCCAGTGTCCTGGTCTCTTTTCCTTTGGACATCAAACTGGAGACCTGAACAAGGTACCACAGTGCTCTGGGTGAGGAGGTGCTGCTGCTTCTGGTGGCCCAAGGACCAGTTTCTGCCATGAAAACCTAGTGGTTGCTCTTAGGTTTCCATGCTCAGGACTGCTGCTTCTGGTGGCTAGGAAGGATCTGGGCTCCAGACACCAACACGCATGGGGAAAGGGCCCCCAGCATCTCTTGGAGGTCACCAACAGAACCCAGCTGTGAGGGGCAGGAGCCCAACCCACACTGCCCCCTGCCAGAGACCATGCCCTGAAGCTGCCCCTTCATTGCTTTGGGTTTTCCTGCTTCAAGGTCACCAGAGCCAAAACCCCCAAGCACAGAGAGCAGGAATGCACCCCCCGATGCCTCCCAGCCCCACTCTCTGGGTGCTGCTCCTCATCCCTTCACTCCCAGCTCCATAGCCCCCTGCTCTGGCTGCCTGCACTGAGGGAGCAGCCAGAGGCCAAGCAAGCCCTGACAACCACCCCCTGCCTGCACAATGTCACCCCCAAACAGGCAACAAGGGCAGAGGAAGGAGGGAGATGCCAGGTCAGCAGCAGCACAGGTGCCTGCCCCACTGCGTGCCCTGACAGGGAGAAGAGGAGCCACAGGTGAGATGTTCAGGGACAAGGCAACCTGGCTACCAGGCAGCAGGAAGGACCCTCCTCAGTCATCCAGGCCACCGTGGATGCCCCTGCCATATCATGGCTTTGGCTGTGGGGACAGGATTTGGAACAGGGACCAGGCACTTGGGCTGCTGGAGAGGGCGGATGCAGGGGGACCATCAGATGCAGGGGGGCCCATCAGATGCAGGGGGACCATCGGATGCAGGGGGACCATCGGATGCAGGGGGGCCCATCAGATGCAGGGGGGCCATCGGATGCAGGGGGGCCATCGGACGCAGGGGGGACCATCGGACG
This sequence comes from Neopsephotus bourkii, assembly GCF_033783945.1. NCBI lineage: Eukaryota > Metazoa > Chordata > Aves > Psittaciformes > Psittacidae > Neopsephotus > Neopsephotus bourkii. The sequence continues at coordinate 65,499 of NW_026900602.1, forward strand.
CAGGGGGGACCATCGGACGCAGGGGGGACCATCGGATGCAGGGGGACCATCTGATGCAGGGGGCCCATCTGATGCAGGGGGGACCATCTGATGCAGGGGGACCATCTGATGCAGGGGGCCCATCGGATGCAGGGGGGCCATCTGATGCAGGGGGACCATCGGATGCAGGGGGACCATCGGATGCAGGGGGGGCATCGGATGCAGGGGGGGCATCGGATGCAGGGGGGCCCATCGGATGCAGGGGGACCATCGGATGCAGGGGGCCCATCGGATGCAGGGGGACCATCGGATGCAGGGGGACCATCGGATGCAGGGGGACCATCGGATGCAGGGGGACCATCGGATGCAGGGGGACCATCGGATGCAGGGGGACCATCGGATGCAGGGGGGGCATCGGATGCAGCTGGGCCCATCAGATGCAGGGGTGCCATCAGATGCAGGGGGACCATCAGACGCAGGGAAGAATAAAGGGAGGAGTTCAGACAGACACTAAAGCTCCCAGGATCTCCCAAGCTGGTAAGACTCAAGCCTAAATGTGGCAGGTTCCAACAGAGGCAACCGCAGCCACATCCTCTCTGTAGGCTGCTCTTGGCTCGCTGGTTTTGAAGCCTCAATGGCATTGAGAGAGGAGGAACCAGGGAGAGGGCAGCAAGGCAAGACCAGAAGGAACAAGAGGCCCTTCTTGCAGGCAGCCTTGGTCATGGGCCTGCACCCATGCTGTTCACTGGGGCTGCAGTGTGGCCTGGGACTGAGTCCCAGTTTGTTTCTCAGTGGGAAAAGGCCACCAATGGGCTGAGGTACCTTGAAGACCTTGATCTGGCAGCTGGCAGAGTGCAGATGCTCCGTGTACTCCCCATTCTCGTTCTCCTTGAATGTGTCGATCTGGACCCGAAAGGGCACCCCCTTCTCTCCTCCGTGCTTCCTCATGGTGAACTCGGTGCTAATACAGTGCACCTGGGGAAGGCAAAGCAGCCTGTGGTTAGGAACTGGGCCATGTCTGAAGAGCCACAAGCTTCCCCTTCCCTTGGGGGTGCCAGGACAGCCCAGGGTGGAACCCAGCGCTGGGATGGGGCTCACCAAGTACCCCCAGCAGGAAGGAGTTAAGGGGATGGCACAGCAGAGCTGGAGCCACATTCTCCACACGTTTTGCAACCCCTCACTGGTCCAAGTGAGTCCTGATCAGCAGCACAGAGCTGAGCTGCAGCAGCCTCCCCATGCTGCAGCCTGCTCGCATCCCAGGCTGCAGACAGGGGTTTGAGGCAGCTGCTGCTGATGGGAGACCCAAATCATGGGAGCAGCAGGACCTAAAGCACCACCAGAACGTGTAAAACTCCCTGTGCCTGTGCCTGGCTGATGCACAAACTGCTGCTCTCCTGCACTGCTGCAGGTTGGGGGTATTTTAGTTGACAGCCTTCTACCACTGCAGCATCTGGCTGCTGTTTCAGTGCTCCCAGTTCAAAACCCATCTTCTTCCCCCTTGGAAAACCTGTATTCTCCTATCAACAGGAGCTTCTCCACTTCTCTCTTACCTGGATAAACACAGAAGTCCTCTTGGAAGGATCCCATAGGAACTCCACAGTATTGAGCTGAGTTGGGTTTGCTCTGGGGTCAATGATGCCCACAGACATTGGGATATCTGCAGGGGCACAAACAGAGGACAAGCTGCCTTTGGTAGCAGAAAGAGGGGGGAGACCTTGCCAGGGAACATAGGGAAGAAGCAACCGCATCTCCCAAAGAGCAGAACCCCGAGAGCACCTTCCCCTTAACATCAAAGGGGCAGGAGCCCGGCTGGAGGTATCTGAGGCTCCTCCATCTCCTCCAGCCCCTGCCATGGGACTCACCGATGTCCAGGATCCTGTCCCCAGGCCGGTTCCAGCGCCAGCCCTCCAGCTGCTGGTGCTCCGTGTACTGCAGCCGCCGGTCGTGGAACACCACCCGGAATATGCTCTGCAAGGGGATGCAGTCAGGGCCTGGAGCTGCTCCCTCCTGCAGGGGAGGGTCCTGGCTCCACACATCCTCCTGCTCCCCACTCACCTTCACCAGCTTCCCATTGATCTCCGGCAGCTCCCCGATCTTCCTGTTGTCCAGCATCCGGATTTCATAGGACTGCCCTGGGGGGGGGAGACAAAGACCCCTCGAGGTTAGCTGGGGATGGACCTCTCCTCCTTCTGACACCGGTTCCTGCCACACCAGACACAGCACTGCATCTTCTTGCTGTGTTTCGGTGGGGGGGACACAAGCACTGGAGCCACAGCTGTAACACCCCTCTGCAGGAAGAGACAATCCTCGCCCTTCCTGCAGCAGAGCCTCCCAGGAATCACCTTTATTAACCCAAGATCAGGAACAGGGAAGAAACCTATTCCATAAGCTTCACCTGCCTTTGGTCAGCAACCCTGATCTTCCAGTTCTACCTGGGAGCAGTGGGTACGGCTGGAACCCCACACGGATACACCAGTTAACCCCTACACATGTGTATTTCCATCAGGTTAATCCCACAGAGCACTGACGCCACTGCTGTAGGCAGAGCACAGGCAGCAAGGGGAAGGATGTGGCACTTCCAAACAGGAGCACTGTGGGATTTACCACTCCATGGGGCTGATTACTCCATTATATTACAAGGGATGCAGGGCCAGGGCAAGGGGAATGGCTTGAACCTGCCAGGGGGGAGACTGAGCTGAGCTCTGAGGCAGAAGCTCTTCCCTGTGAGGGTGCTGAGGCGCTGGCACAGGGTGCCCAGAGAAGCTGGGGCTGCCCCATCCCTGGCAGTGCTCAAGGACACAGGGGCTTGGAGCACCCTGCTCCAGTGGAAGGGGTCCCTGGGGCTGGAGGAGCTTTAAGCTCCCTTCACCCCAAACACTGTGTGATTCTATGATTGCAGTCCCTACCCCAGCACCTCCCATCCCCAACAGCGATGTCCAAAGGCAGAGCTCCCTTTCCCATGCTGTTTCCACAGGCCCACGGGGCCCCCCTCACCTTGGTTCAGGTAGGTGAGGGTTTCATCATGCAGCTTCACGGCAGGCGACGTGGCTGCGCACAGCACGTACTGGAAAGGCAGGATCTTGTTCTCGTTCTCGGGAGGCAAACTCGACTCTTCCTGCTTGAAGATGGGCAGGGCAAGGACGTCGCTGCAAAGAGATTTGTGAGGCAGAGTCACCCCAGCTCTGGCTGTAAGGAGATGAGGTTGGGTTTGAGGTCCTCCTCTTAGGAAGAGCTTGGAGCTGGTTTCTCTCTGCACTCCCCATGCTCCCAGCAGAGCACCCAGGAGCTCCTTCCCCTATGGCAGGAGCTGGAGTCCTGCTCAGCTCAAGCTCACCCATTTGCCACCACTGCCTCCTCTGTGCTTACAAACCCCCCCCAGCCCCAGGGTGTCAGCTCAGGCAGAGCCCTTGGGGCACATGGGATCTCAGAGCACCAAACCCTCCTTCCCCAGCTGTAACCCACAGCACGATGCATGCACACATCTCAGGGGGGCAGATTCTGCAGGCTCTGACATGGGAAGAGCCCTGCCAGCACCCAGCACCAGATGGACCCCAGCTTCCCCCGAAGCCCCCAGGTGGTGGGTACCACACAGCCCTAACCCTCACCGAGGACTTGGGATGGGCACAGAGGTCAGAAGATGCTGCACAGCCCATGCATGGGATGGAGGAGAAACCAGAGCCCAGGGCCAGAGACACCTGCAGGCACCTCCTGGGTCACGCTCACAGACCCATATCCTGCCAGATGCTGCCCCAGCACCCTCCTGGCTCCCAGCTGTGCTATGGGAGCTGTGCTCAGGGCAGCCCGAGCTGGGGCTCATCCCCCCTGGGTGCTGCGTTGCCACTCTCGGTGCTGGCTGGAGCAGGGAGGTGCCCAAGCCCTGTGCTATGGACTCCTCCCAGGAGGATGCCCCTGGGTCCCTGCGGTGAGGCCAGGAGCTCTGCACATCCCTGTGCTCAGAGGCACTTCCCATACCTCAAAGGCAACAAGAGCTCGGTGAGCAACGCTCATTTGGTGCTGAGGCACTGGAATGGGTGCCCAGGGAGGCTGTGAATGCTCCATCCCTGGCAGTGTTCAAGGCCAGGTTGGACGAGGCCTTGGGTGCCCTGGTTTAGTGTGAGGTGTCCCTGCCCATGGCAGGGGTTGGAACTCGATGATCTTCAGGTCCTTTCCAACCCTCACTATTCCATGATTCTATGATTTAAACCCCTCAGCGACACTGTGGAGCCTATGGATGTGTATTTAACAGGAACTGCTTCCAAACCTTCTGAGCCACAACAACAGCTCCAGAGCACATAAACCAGCACATCCCAGCCCCATGTGAATCATGCTGAGGGGACAGAGCTCACTGAGCCCTGGGGAAGAGCCAGCTCCTGCTCCAGGCCGCGGGCCGGTGGAGTGCATGAAGGAGTTAAAGCAGCTCCTCTGTCCCCTTTGGTTGAACATTAAAAACCTTTCCTAAGGAAGAACTGGATTCATCTGGCCCAACACCAGCTCCCACCCCAACAGGGCCTTAACCCTCACGGGACTGAGCGCCCACCCTCCCTCCACCTCCACGGCTGCTTCCCAAAGCAGCAGGAGAGCCCTTCCCCACCCACATCCTCACTTGCCACACATGGAGCTGGGCTGAGGCCCTGAGCCCACAGTCAGGCATTGAGGCAGCCCAGAGGGTGAGCTTCCTGCAGCCCTGCCCCATGGAATGGGTTGGGGTGAAGGGACCTTAAAGCTCCTCCAGCTCCAACCCCTTCCACTGGAGCAGGGTGCTCCAAGCCCCTGTGTCCAGCCTGGCCTTGAGCCCTGCCAGGGATGGGGCAGCCACAGCTTGGGGGGCTGGTGAGGCACTGGCACAGCTTGCCCAGAGAAGCTGCGGATGCCCCATCCACAACCAGATCCTGCCTCCGAGACCCCACAGCCACAGCCCAGACCCCACCTTCCACTGCAAGCTGGGACCTCCGGTTGCTCAGGCACCCGTATGTGTGCACTGTAGGGCCCAGGTAACAGGGCCAGCTCCGAGTGCTGCAGGGAGCAACAGGACACAAAGCATAGAGACAGCGTGGTTATAAATGGCTTAGAGCAGACATCAGACAGGAGCTTCCCTGTGAGGGTGCTGAGGCGCTGGCACAGGGTGCCCAGAGAAGCTGGGGCTGCCCCATCCCTGGCAGTGCTCAAGGACACAGGGGCTTGGAGCACCCTGCAACAGTGGAAGGGGTCCCTGGGGCTGGATTGGAGCTGGAGGAGCTTTAGGGTCCCTCCAACCCAAAGCACTCTGGGGCTCCACAGAGCAACCAAGGGAAGCTCCTGCGAGGAGATTCCCTGCAGCACAAACCGCACTTGGTTCTCCTGCCTCCCTCCATTGCCCCCAGGCTCAGCAGCAGCGTTTGGGGGGCGCCAGGGGGGAGCTGGGAAGCTGCAAAGCCTTTGGGGACCAACACCCCACAAGCAGCCCCAGCGCATCCCCGCACACCGGCGTGGCCACAGCCGTGGGTGCTGCTTCAGACAGAGCCCAGCGCGCTCCTGCCTGTTCCCTTTGGAGCAGGGGAAGCTCCTGCAGCTCCGGGGCCGCGTTCCCCTCCAAAGCCCCCGATTCCTCTGCGCACCCGAACGTGCTCTGGGGCAGCGTCGTTTTATGTGGGAGCTCTGGGGTGGGAAAGAGGGGGGAAAGCAACGGCAAAAGAACCGAGGGGATGGAAGCACTCAGCCCGTGCCCGTTCCAAGCCACCCTGCTCTCCTCCAGACCCGATTCCATACAACGGCCCCATGAAGGCTCCAGGCTCAGCAGCAACCACACAGCACGATCCCCCCCCCCCGCTCCCGAGGTACCAACGCGCCTCTTCCATAGGGAGCCGGGGAAACCCCCCCGGGGGAAGCCCACGAACAGGCTCCAAGCGCCGAGGTGCCCACGGGACCCTCCCCTTCCCGCAGCATCGGAGCAAAGGGCAGCTATGAGGGGAGGGGAGGTCGCACCCGCTGCTTGGTCCCAGCGCAGGAGCAGCCTCCAAGGAGCCCTCAGGGTTCAGACGGCAGCGGCGCAAACACCGGGGCAGGGAAGGGGAAAAGGAGCCCTGAAGCTTCCCAAGTGCCCCCAGTGCAAAGCGGGACCCCTCCTCCCATGGGGGCGATGGACGCGCTCCCCCCCTACTGCGGGCTTTGCCCCAACGCCCCCCTTAAACCAACCCCAAAGGCTCCGACAGCTCCACCGCCAGGGCCGGCTCTGGGAGGCCGCTGGCTCTCCCTGTCCTGGCAGGAAGGAGGGGACGGAGCCTGGCTGAGAGGCGCTGCTCTCCCGCTCCCCTGGAAGCTGCTTGCCCCCCTTACCGGTCACCTCCAGTCCTGACTCCCCCCATTTCCAGTTGCAGCCGCTCCAGAACGCCCCAGTTTGTGTCAAGGCATCTTCCTGTGGCATCCTCCTCCTCCCGGGCAGCTCAGCCCCATCCCTGCCAGCGGCCTCCGTCCCCAGCTCCTGGGGGGCTCCCACCGCAAAGCGCTGCCCATAAATAACCCCAAAGCTCCACGCACAGCGGGGGCCTCAGGGGGCCCCGCACACCCCAAGGGGCTGCCCCGCGAGTCCCCAACACCGCGACCCCAGCCCCAAGCTCCCGCAGCCGCGTCCCGGTCCCGTCCGGTGCGAGGCCCGACGGGCGGCCCCGTCCCCCCCTCACCTCATGCTGTAGGCCCCGGCGCCCAGCTCCTGCCCGATGCCCGACAGGCTCGCGTCGAAGTCCTGCACCAGCCCGGACTCGATCACCTCGTCGGCCAGCGGCAGCTTCAGCGCCCAGGCCATGCTGCTCCCCGCTTCTCCCGGGGTCACCGAGCGCTTGGAGCGGCTCCTTCCGGCCTCTCTGACCCGGGACCCCCAAGCCCCGGCCCGCTGCCCCTTCACACCCCTCCGAGGGGCCGCGCCTGCCCCGAGCCCCTCCGGACGGCAGCCCCCGAGGGGGCCTCGCTGCCGGGGCAACCCCAGGCCCCTTTCCCCGCTCCCACGGGGAGCCCCCCACCAAGGCCCTGCCGCCGCCCCCCCCCGGTGCCCCGGGGCCGCTCCCCCCGCGCCCCCCGAGCCCCGTCGAGGGCCCCGGGCCGCGGCCCCGCAAGATGGAGGCGGTGGCAGCGAGGAGCCCTCGCCCCGCCCTCGCCGTGCTCGGCCAATGGGAGCCGCGCGACGCCGGTGACGCGCCGTGTGCGACAGCCAATGGAGAGCTTCGTGTAGGAGCAGCAGCGCTAGGATTGGATGAGGGGAAAGGGTTGGGGCGCTGGTTGAGGGGGGGGCGGTGCGGTGCCTTGTAAAGGGTCTCGGGTTCGAATCCCGGTCCCGGCTCATCCCTGCTCCGGTTGCGGGACGGGGAGCGGGGATTTCCTCCCTCCCGGGGCTGCAGCGGGGATGGAGGGAACGAAACCGACCCAGAGCCGCCCTCCCCCCACCTCCCCCGGCCGAAAAAACGGGAAAGGAAAAGAAAAAAGAAAAATACTGTTTATTTCACACCACTACATCAAGTGCATCAATCCCCATGTCCCGGCCCCAACACCCCCCCTCCAGCCGCCTCCGTCCCTCACCGCTCCCCTGGAGAAATGGGGGGCGAGCCCCCCAAACCCGCTGTCCCCGGGGTGGGGGGAGCACACAGGGAAGCGGAGCCGCATCCGTTGTGGGGTTCAACCCCCCAAAAACCCTTTCAGGGCACTGGGGAGCCCGCTGGAGCCCCCAAACACCCACAGCGCTGTCCCTACGGTGGTGAGGGGGTGGGTGTCCCATGGAGAAACCCCTCCGAATTCAAAGCGGGGGTGAAATGAAAGCGGGGTTCAAGCCCCAGCGAGCTGCGACGCTACCTCCGGCACAGGGGAAAACGGCCAAAACATGGGGATCACTCCTTTTGTTGGGGGACACACACACACACAACACGGGAGGGACGGGACAGAGAGCGGTGAGCGCAGGCAGGGTCCGTCACAGGGCACGGCACAGGCAAGAGGGGGGGCACAAGGCAGGGGTGATGGCCGCTGTGAACACGCTGCGGTCGGGTGCGATGTGGAGCAAGGATGGGGACGGGACGGACACACGGAGACAACTACGGGTAAAGGGTGGTGGTGGTGGGGGGGGTGATGGAGACCCAGCGCCCCCATGGGGCTGGGGGCAGAAAGTGCTTTGATAGCTGGGGGTAATGGGGAGCGATGTGGGGGTGCAAGCGATGCCCGGCTCAGGGGATCTGGAAGACGTTCAGTTTGCTCGTGTTCTTGAGCGTCTGCCGCCGGTTGCAGAACCAGACCCGCACGACCTCGCGGTCGTAGTTGAGCTCTTTGGCGATCTCGGTGATCTCCTGGCCCGTGGGCAGCGCGTTCTTCTCGAAGTAGGCGTTGAGCGCCTCGATGGCCTGCGGGGTGAAGGACGTGCGGCGCTTCCGCTTCTTGGAGGGCTCCCCCCCGACGAACTCCATCAGGTTCTGCTGCCCCTCCTGGTTGCGGAGCTCGGCCTCGCTCAGCCACTTCTCCAGCACCGGCTTCAGCTTCTGCGCGCTCTTGGGGGTGATGTCGAGCTTCTCGAACCTGCCCCGGGAGCGCGGTGAGGGGCTCCGCGGGCACCGGCCCCGCTCGTCCCAGCTCCCTCCCTCCCCATGCAGTCAGGGGACGGGTTGGGATGGGGACACCGCTCACGAGACCGGCTCCGTTTTTCCTCCTCCTCTCCAGTTCCCCTTCCTCCAGCGTTCCTCCTGCTCTCATTTCCTCCCTCTCTCCAGTTTTCCCGCTCCTGCAATTTTTCTCCCTTTCTTCATCCTTCAGCCTTTCCTCATCCCTTTCCTTTCCTTCCCTTTTTTCTTCTTTCAATTTCCTTTCCTTTCTCCTTTCCTTTCTTTTCCCCCTTTTCCTTTGCTATTCCTTTTTTTCCTTTTATTCCTTTTTCCTTTCCCTTCCTTTTTCCTTTCCTTTCCTTTCCTTTCCTCTTTTCCTTTCCTTTCTCTTTTCCTTTCCTTTTTTTCCTTTCCCTTTCCTTTCCTTTCCTTTTTCCTTTCCTTTCCTTTCCTTTCCTTTCCTTTCCTTTCCTTTTTCCTTTCCTTTCCTTTCCTTTCCTTTCCTTTCCTTTCCTTTCCTTTCCTTTCCCTTTCCTCTTTTCCTTTCCTTTCTCTTTTCCTTTCCTTTTTTTCCTTTCCCTTTCCTTTCCTTTCCTTTCCTTTCCTTTCCTTTCCTTTCCTTTCCTTTCCTTTCCTTTCCTTTCCTTTCCTTTCCTTTCCTTTCTCCTTTCCTTTCCTCTTTTCCTTTCCTTTCTCTTTTCCTTTCCTTTCCCTTTCCTTTCCTTTCCTTTCCTTTCCTTTCCTTTCCTTTCCTTTCCTTTCCTTTCCTTTCCTTTCCTTTCCTTTCCTTTCCTTTCCTTTCCTTTCCTTTCCTTTCCTTTCCTTTCCTTTCCTTTCCTTTCTCCTTCCCTTCCCTTTCCTTTTTCCTTTCCTTTACTTTACTTTCCTTCCCTTTCCCTTTCCTTCCCCTTTCCTATTCTTTTCCTTTTTCCTTTCCTTTCCCTTCCTTTTATTCTTTTCCTTTTTCCTTTTCCTTTTTCCTTTCTCTTTTCCCCTTCCCCTTCCTATTCTTTTTTTCTTTTCCTCTCTCCTCTCCTCTCCTCTCCTTCTATTTCCTCTTTCCTTTTCTTTGTCCTTTCCTTTCCCACAATCCCAGACTGAGCTGGGTTGGAAGGGACCTTGCAGCTCCCCCAGCTCCAACCCCTGCCACAGGCAGGGACCCCTTCCCCTGGAGCAGGGTGCTCCAAGCCCCTGTGTCCAACCTGGCCTTGAACACTGCCAGGGATGGGGCAGCCACAGCTGCTCCAGGCACCCTGTGCCGGGGTTCCCCATCTTTCCAGCCCTTTCCCCGCTGTGCACCCCATGCTGGTACCTGCAGATGGCCGACTGGCTGTAGGCAGGACCCTCGGTGGCCGTCAGGGCCTGTCCCACCTGCGTCTGCGTCAGCCCGAGGGACAAGCGCCGGATCTTGAAGTTCTTGGCGAATTCCCGGATCTCCTCCAGGTTGATCCCGTCCTCCTCCGTGCTGCTGTTGGGAGCCGGGGGCTCTGCCAGGGCCAGGACATGGGAAGGATGAGGAGTGATGGCCACGGAGCTGCTTCTCCGCCCCCCCATAACGAGCATCCCCTTTGCTGGGCTCCACAGCACTTGGTGCCAGCAGCCACCCCCAGGGGTGCAGAGCACGCAGCATCCTCCTTCCCCCCATCCCAGGGCATCCCAGACCCTGGATTCCCTCCTCCCAGTGCATCCCAGTCCCTGCCGTGACTCACTGGACACCAGCTGGCTGACGGTGGGGGTCTCGGAGCAGGTGATGGGGACAGGCACGGAGGAAGCCTTGGCTGCCGGGGCAGGGTTTGGGATCACCACAGCTGACTGGGTGAGAGCTGGGGCCGGCTGGATGGGCTGGACCTGGGCAGGGGGAGAGGGGTCAGCGCTCCCATAGCACCCCTATGGCACCCCCATGGCCAGGGCTCCCCTGCTCCCTGCCCACCGGCTCCATCCCTGCACTGGCCATGGCATTGCTTTTGCTGAGTTTGAATGGAGGTGACACTGGGAACAGCCCAGTTCCTGCTGGGAATGGGGCTGTGACAGCTCTGGGATGTCCCATTCCCACATGGAATGGGGGTTTGGGGGGGGACCAAGGTGAGGCTCAGTCACATCCCATCCTGGCTGAGAGACTTGGCAGGCACAGAGTGGGATGCCCCATGGGGCAGCACTGAAGGGCTGGAGGGGTCACATCCCAAAGCAGCTCATGGGCTCCCAAAGCAGCGTAGTTGGGTACCAAAGCAACGTGGCTGCATCCCAAAGCAACGTGGTTGGGTCCCAAGGATGCTCACGTGCTCCCAAAGCCATGTGGCTGCATCCAGACATCATCCCAGAATCCTTAGGGCTGGAAGGGAGATCACCCAGGCCAACCATGGCCAAGCCAGGGCACACAGGAACGTGTCTGGGTGGGATTGGGATGGCTCCACAGAGGGGGATTCCACACCCACCATGGGCAGCGTGGGCCAGGGCTCTGCCACCCACAGCGTAAAGCTCTGGCTCCTGGTGAGGTGGAACTTGGGGTCAGGTCATGGCCACTGCTCCTTGTGCAATGAAGAAGAGTCTGGCTCCATCCTCCTGGCAGCCTTTGAGCTGTGATGGGCACTGATCCCCTCAGGGTGCTCTGCTCCAGGGCAACCAGGCCCAGCTCCCGCAACCCCTCCTCATCAGAGACCCCCGAGCATCCCTGTGGCCTCTGCTGGACCTCTCCGGTAGCTCCTTGCCTCTGAGGAGCCCAGAACGCTCAAGTGCTCCCAGAGCCTCATGGGCACATCCCAAGGATGCTCAAGTGCTCCCAGAGCCTCATGGGCACATCCCAAGGATGCTCAAGTGCTCCCAGAGCCTCATGGGCACATCCCAAGGATGCTCAAGTGCTCCCAGAGCCTCATGGCCACATCCCAAGGATGTTCCTGCGCTCCCAGAGCCTCATGGGCACATCCCAGAGATGCTCAAGTGCTCCCAAAGCCTCATGGGCACATCCCAAGGACGCTCAACTGTTCCCAGGGCCACACGAACACATCCCAAGGATGTTCCTGCACTCCCAGAGCCTCATGGCCAGGTCCCAAGGATGCTCAAGTGCTCCAAAAGCAACGTGGCCACATCCCAGAGTCACTCAAGTGCTTCCAAAGCCTCACAGCCACATCCCAAGGATGCTCAAGTGTTCCCAGGGCCACATGAACACATCCCAAGGATGCTGCTGCTCTCCAAGAGCCTCATGGGCACATCCCAGAGATGCTCAAGTGCTCCCAGAGCCTCATGGGCACATCCCAAAGATGCTCAAGTGCTCCCAGGGCCTCATGGCCACATCCCAAGGATGCTCAAGTGCTCCCAGGGCCACATGAACACATCCCAAGGATGCTGCTGCTCTCCCAGAGCCTCATGGCCACATCCCAAGGACGCTGCTGCTCTCCCAGAGCCTCATGGGCACATCCCAAGGATGCTGCTGCTCTCCCAGAGCCTCATGGGCACATCCCAAGGATGCTCAAGTGCTCCCAGGGCCACACGAACACATCCCAAGGATGCTGCTGCTCTCCCAGAGCCTCATGGGCACATCCCAAGGATGCTCAAGTGCTCCCAGAGCCTCATGGCCACATCCCAAGGATGCTGCTGCTCTCCCAGAGCCCGGCGCCATCCCCTCAGCCCCATGCCCCTGCCCGGTGCCCTCCGCTCACCTCGGTGCGGGCCGGGGGCTCGGGGGTGCCGGTTTTCTTGGCGCCGGGCGCCTGCAGGGTGCTGCCGGCCAGGGTGGCGATGACCTGGCCCTGGGCATTGAGCAGCAGCTGCGGCGTCACCGTCTGCACGTGCAGGCTCGGGGCCGGGGCCGGGGCCGGGGCCGCCAGCCCGGGGGGATTCACCACCCACGGCAGCGTCCCGATGACCTGGGCCGAGGAGGAGAGGCCGAGCTGGGGCTGTGCCCTGCCAGCACCTCCCATGCGCATGGGGAGCAGCGCTGGGGCAGGGGGTGGCAAAGGCAGGGCTGCGGTACCTGGCCCTGGGCGTTGGTGAGGATCTGGCCCGTGATGCCCTGCACGCTGGGGATGGCGTTGGCGATGACGGGGGTGGCGGCCAAGGAGCCCAGGAGCTGGGGCTGAGCCCCGAGTGGCGCCGCGCTGAGCTGCGGAGAACCGAGAGCCGGGGTCAGACGTGGGCAGCACCGGGGCCACCGCGTCCCCGTGCGCGGCCACCCCATTCCCCGCGGCAGGGGGGGTCCTGCCTCGCCGGGCTGGGGGGCAAGGCCCTTGATGTCCTCAATGCATCCTTTAGGTTGGCCTAGAGCGGGGCTGCCTGCTCAGCAGGAACCGGGCTGGGATCTCCCGCATGATCCCATGGGATGGGAGCGCTGCAGCAGGGGGCTCCATCCCCAAGCACCCACGGCTTCTCAATGCTCTCCACAGCCACAAAGGCACCAGCTCCAAGGCAATGGGTGCCCAACTTCGCACCCCGTCCTGCCAGGGTCCTTACTATGGCAGGGTTAAAGGCGAATCCGGCGGGCTGCACAGCGATGTGGGTCTGGGGGCCGGGCGGCGCGGGCGCAGCGCTGGGCTGTGGCAGGATGGGGGGCTGGCCGGGGCTGGGGGCGAACACAGCGGGGGGCTGGAGCGGGGCGCGGGGCTGGCCCGCAGCCGGCAGTGCCTGGGCCGGTGGCACCGGGGCTGCCATGGATGTGTTGAGCACGGCGGCGGCTGCGGAGCAAAGACACAGAGAGCGTGAGCAGGGGTTCGCCCCCCGGAGCTCCGCGCGCCCCCATATCCCACTGGCTCTTCCCATGGGAACCTGAATCCCCAAGGACTGACCCACAGCGGGGCTCATCCTGCCCCATGGGTGCTGGACCTAACCCGACCCAGCGCAGAGGGCGAGGGGCACCTCCAGGGTCCCATCACCTCCTCTGGCTCCAGATCACTCCCAGGACTCCCCTCTCACAGCATCATGGAACCATGGGATGGATGGGATTGGAATGGACCTGAGAGCTCCAATCCAGCCCCAGGGACCCCTTCCACTGGAGCAGGGTGCTCCAAGCCCGTGTCCAATAGGAGATGATTCCCTTCAGGACAGGGCACGAGGCCCTCGCTCCGGCTGCTCTCATACCCATGGGGCTGCCCCCTTGCAGGACCTCATCTGCTGCAGCTCGGCACCAGAGCCCAAGCCTAACCCAGCCCTCTCACCCCATCCTCTTGCCTTTCCCTGTGTGCTCGCTGCCATCCTCATCCTCCCCATCCCTTCTCCTGCACTGGGGCAGCTTTTCCTTTGGGGAGCTGCAACCAAGTCCCCAGCATCAAACATCAGCCCCGTCCTGCTGAGGATGGGCTGGGGTGGGGACAGCCAAGGAGCTGCGGGGCACAAGAGCAGCCGTTACCTTGCACACTGGCTATGGGTGCTTTGAATATCCCCCCTGTAGGAGAAGCAGCCGTCAATCCGGGGAGGGCAGCGACCGTTGCTGTAGGAAATGTCCACACAGCCAGCCCCTGCTGACCTGCCACTTGACCTGCAATACTGATGGGGATAAGAAGAGGTTGAGTAACTGTCCCTGCGGGAACCATTACTCCTGTCACAACTGTTGCTAAGTTTTCCTGAGTCAAGACCTGCAAAAGCAAACAAGATTCCAAAAAGAACAGAAATCAACGCCACTGCACACAGCATCAGCGGAGCATTAAAGTCTTTGTACAGGGGGGACCCCTCCCGCGGCAGCAGCTGGGGTGCCCAGCTCTGCCGAGCCCCCTCTCCGTGGGGAGGCGGCTGAGGGGGGATCTCCCCCTCCCAAACCCCCATCCCCTCGCCCATCCCAGTGCATCTCTGGCAGCACCTCGAGGCGAGGGCGCCCGGTGGAGGGATCGCCTTGGTTCGAGGTGTAGCTCCTACACCCCGCGCCACGAGCGGACGTCTCTGCCCTCGGGGTCCCCCCTACAGCCAGTGGACACCAACCCGGGGTCCCCCCCACCACCACCACCGCCACCTCCAGCCCGGCCCTGTCCCCCCCACCTCGCCCGCCCCGCTCTGTGTTATGGGGTAGTTACCTGTGGGGCCAGCGGGGCCAGCGGCTGCGGCTGCTGGCTTGGGCCGTGGTTGAATGTGCCAGCGGAGGGGACGGTGCTGGGGGATGCTCCAGCCACTGGCTTGGCTTTGCCTGTGGGGAGGGCAGAGATGGGTTGGAGAGAGGAATCATAGCAGAGAACCAGGGAATGAAATGGGGGGGAAGGGACCCTAAAGCTCCTCCAGCCCCAACCCCTTCCACTGGAGCACGGTGCTCCAAGCCCCTGTGTCCTTGAGCACTGCCAGGGATGGGGCAGCCCCAGCTTCTCTGGGCACCCTGTGCCAGCGCCTCAGCACCCTCACAGGGAAGAGCTTCTGCCTCAGAGCTCAGCTCAGGCTCCCCTCGGGCAGGTTCAAGCCATTCCCCTTGCCCTGTCCCTGCATCCCCTGTCCCAAGCCCCTCTCCAGGTTCCCTGCAGCCCCTTTAGGCACTGGAGCTGCTCTCAGGTCTCCCCTTCAGGAGCCTTCTCCTCTCCAGGCTGCCCCAGAGCAGAGCAGAGCTGCTCCGGCCCTCGCAGGAGAGGCGCTGCTGCTGCTGGAGCAATAGCATGGGCAACCCTCATCTGCACAAAGTGGGGGGGGGGGGCACCCAAATTACACCCCCCCAGGGAACAAGCACCCTCCTGTGGGTGTCCCGGGGGAGCTGCAGCCCCATAGAGCTCATGTGAGCACCCCAAGGTGGATGGAGCTTCCTCTGCAGAGCAAAGGGATTTAGGGGCTTCTAATGGGACGTGGTGGGAAGGAGGCAATGAGGGATGAAGGGAGAGGTTTGGGGGGGACCGTGTTTTATGGCAGGGTTAAGGCAGGAGATGCTTCCCTGCACCAGCTGCTGGCTCCAGAATCAGCAGCAGTTAAAGCAGTGCCAGCTCCTGACCTGCGCAGGGGCAGCTGGAAAGGGAAGGGACCGAGATCACCCCCAGCACCCTGCAGAGGGGGTCCCCATGGGCTGAGCTCCGTTGGGTCCTTCAGCCCTGCACCCAAAGGCACCGAATCACTGCGGCCATCCCAGTGAGGGGAACCCTTGCTCCTAATCCCTGGTGTTGGGGTTTGAGCAACCCCTTGTATTTATGCTGCTTGGTTTCTAATAATGGCAACTCTCAAGTGTAAAATCCACTTAATCCCATTTTGGTGTAAAGGAAAATGCCCTTTTCCTGCCTTTTCCTCGGGCAGAACCCAAAGAAAGCCCCGTTAATAAATAAAGCACCAGAGGGGCAGGGCAGCGGTGCTTGCAGGTGGGTTCGGGATGGATCCTATGGGAGGATGGGGGCGCTGGCCAAAAAGCAGTGAGGAATGAAGCAGGATGTCCCCACATGGGTCATTTCCAGCTGCATTCCCATGTGAGAGGGGAAGCGCCTGCAGCACAGGGTGAGGGGCAGAGGACCCCCAGACTCCAGTGCCTGAGGGAAAGCTGAGCTCCCAGCAGAGCATCCCATCAATGGATGCTCTCCCTATGGGAAGCACGTGCTCGAGGGCTGTGCTCCATGCGGGATGCTCCCACAGGAGGAACTGGGTTTGCTCACTCCTCTCCCAGCCTGGCCCAGGGATGCTCTGCAGAGCCTGCACCAACAGGCACTGCTCCTCCTCCCGGCTCCGACCCAGTGCTCCGGAGCCCAGCTTTCCCTGCAGGGATGGATGGGCAGGCAATGGGGCCGGCAATGGGGCCGGCAATGGAGCAGGGAATGGGGCAAGCAATGGGGCCGGCAATGGGGCCGGCAATGGGGCCGGCAATGGAGCAGGGAATGGGGCAAGCAATGGGGCCGGCAATGGGGCCGGCAATGGAGCAGGCAATGGGGCCGGCAATGGGGCTGGCAATGGAGCAGGCAATGGGGCCGGCAATGGGGCAGGCAATGGAGCAGGCAATGGGGCAGGGAATGGGGCAAGCAATGGGGCCGGCAATGGGGCCGGCAATGGGGCAGGCAATGGGGCCAGCAATGGGGCAGGGAATGGAGCAGGCAATGGGGCAGGGAATGGGGCCGGCAATGGGGCCGGCAATGGAGCAGGCAATGGGGCCGGCAATGGGGCAGGCAATGGGGCAGGCAATGGGGCAGGCAATGGGGCCAGCAATGGGGCAGGGAATGAGGCAGGGAATGGGGCAGGGAATGGGGCAGGGAATAGGGCAGGGAATGAGGCAGGGAATAGGGCAGGGAATAGGGCAGGCAATGGAGCAGGCAATGGGGCAGGCAATGGGGCCGGCAATGGGGCCGGCAATGGGGCAGGGAATGGGGCAGGGAGGTGACGGTGACCCCAGTCTCTTACCGGGTGCCTCCCCGCTGCCGGAGCTCTGGGTGCTGCCGGGGACGTCCTCACTGCCGGGGTGGCTGCTCCGTCCCGGGGAGCCCCCCGCTACCTCCCCTGGGGGCACCTCCAAGGCTTTGGGGTCCTCCTCGGCCGGGAGCGGGGCGTCCACGCCGACCTCCAGCACGCGGATGGTTTCATGGCCGGACATGACAATGACCTGCAGGAGAGCCCCACAGCGCCCATCAGTGCCGGGGGCTGCACCCCCAGAGCTGTCCCCCAAGGCCCCGTGCCCCAGCGCACAGGGAAGGGGCTCCCACCACCCCATGGGTGATCCTTAACCCAAACCAAGCAGAGCCCACGCTGTCCCCTCGAGGGGTGGATTGGGGGGGGCACAGCCCCTCCTGCTTTAGTGGCCACCCCATGGGCAGCAGCAGATGATGCCCTCCACAGGGAGAACAGGGCTGCAGCACCCCCAGCAGCACCCCATCAGCAGCACTGGAGCCAGTGCTGCTCCACAGCCCCAGGGGTCTGGTGAACCCCCTGCATCGGAGCATCCCAGGGTGGTTTGGGTTGGAAGGGAGCTTAAAGCTCCTCCAGCTCCTTCCCCTCCCCAGTGTGGGGGCAAACGGAGCAGGGGGCAGGAGCGAGATGGTTCCAGGGCACGCAGTGGGGCTCCAAACCCCAACTCCCTCCCCACGGTCCCCATGGCTGTGGGGTGCAGAGGGGCTGCCCGTACCTGCTCGTTGACTGTCAGCAAAGCCTCCTGCGGCTGCACGGCGCCCGTGTCCATGGTGCCCCAGCAACGGTGGGAGAGGGCTCAGGGCTTCCGCATGCTGCAAGGGGGGGACAGGGTCACACAGGGAATGGGGCTGGGGTGCAGAGCAAACCTGGGCCCTGCCACCACCTCCTCTCTGGTTCTAGCACCCAGCTCTGCCCCTCGTGTCCTGCCCAGGGAGGCTCCGGTGCCCTGGGTACCAATCACCCATCCCCTTGGCAATGAGCTCATGGGGCAGCGCTGTCTCTTCGCTGAGCATCACTCGCACAAGCAGGGAAGGGGCACTCCAAGGGTGGAGCCTTTCCCCCTTCTCCCTCCCTTTGGAGATGAGGTTCAATCCCTTGGGAATCCCTCGAAGCTCCAGGCACAAACCACCCGTCCCTCCTGTCTGAAGCCCAGGGCAGGCACCCAAAGGCTCGGGCATCACCCAAGCCCTGATGCTGTTTGCGAGCAGCAGGAAAGTCAACCTGCTCGTTCCTAAGGGCACCTGAATCAATGGGGATACCTCATGCAAGCACGGGATGAGGCGCTGGAGGTGGGAAGGGGCTCGACCCACTTGTTGGAAGCATCTCATCCTCTTCCCATGCCCTCCATGAGCTCCTTGGCTCACAGGCTCTGCCTGCACTGCCTGCAGGAGCACAGCCGCCTTTGTAAGAGGCTGAGGAGCAAAGTGTTGGGGTGCATCCAACCAGCCCCGATGACCTTGACTTGCTCCATGCATGGCCAAAGGTGTCCTTGTTTGTGTAACTGCTGCCAGCCTGGGGCACGCTGGTGCTGGTGGGAGTGACTGGAGCTGAGCTCTCCCCTCTCACAGCATCATGGAACCATGGGATGGATGGGGTTGGAATGGACCTGAGAGCTCCAATCCAGCCCCAGGGACCCCTTCCACTGGAGCAGGGTGCTCCAAGCCCCTGTGCCCAACCTGCCCTTGAGCACTGCCAGGGATGGGGCAGCCACAGCTTCTCTGGGCACCCTGTGCCAGCGCCTCAGCACCCTCACAGGGAAGAGCTTCTGCCTCAGAGCTCAGCTCAGGCTCCCCTCGGGCAGGTTCAAGCCATTCCCCTTGCCCTGTCCCTGCATCCCTTGTCCCAAGCCCCTCTCCAGGTTCCCTGCACCCCTCAGGCTCTGGAGCTGCTCTCAGGTCCCCCCTTCCCACAGCAGAGGGGCAGGATCCCCTCCCGGAGCTGCTGCTCCCGCTCTGGGGGTGCAGCCCCGCACTGGGGGGGTTCTGGGCTCAAGCTCACAGCCCATCCACAAGGGAGCTCAGCCCCGGACTGGTGTCAGTGCATCCCATCCATGGGGTTTCACTCCTGACAGGGAACGTGGTGCGGGCAGCCCCTGTTGCTCCACTCCTCCACATCAGCCCGGGAGGCACATCCAGGATGCAGGAAACACCCCAGCACCGTTGTACAAACCCCGTTATCCTTCCTCTGTGCCTCAGAAGCCACGGGGCTCCTGCTGGGGCCACCGAGCGCATCCTGCGCCGGAGCTGGTGTTTGATGCAGTTGGTACCCAGAGGTACTGGGATCCTGCTGGTCCAAAGGAGCCCCCATTGACTTCAGAGCCAAATCCTCCTCTGAAGCAGCGGGCGCAGGGCTCTGCAGCATCCACTCCAGTGCAGCAGAGCCAGAGCCAGGCTGCTGCCCATGGGAAGTTAATGGGCCCCCAGCAGCTCAGGCGATGGAGGCAGAGCAGGGGACCCCTGCCCCAGCAGCCAGCACAGGCAAAGCAGCCCCACTGCAGGCAGCAAGGGAAGGCAGAGGCTCCAGAAGAGCTCTGTGTAGAGCCCTGGCCAAGGGAGGGCAGCTGGGGCACAGTGGGGCTGATCCCATCCCATGGGGGTGATGCATTTGCTCCAGGTTCATCTCCCCTCTGCCCACTGGGGCCCAGCACAAGCAGAGCAGCCCCAGGGGCTTTGCTAACAAGGACCCCCCCCGGTGTCTGGTAGCAGCTTTCTCCTACACCTGAGCCTGGGAGAGGTGGGAAAGCTTCCACCTCTCATCCCATCACCTCCCTGCCACGGGGACCCCTCCCCAGTTCCCCAGTGCCTGTCCCATAGCGGTCACAGGGGGAGCTGAGCCCAAGCTGGGATCCCAAACTGGCAGCGAGAAGGGAACTGCCATCCCAGCTGGGAGGGAAGGGATGCTCTATGGGGGCATCCAAACCCACCACAGAGAGCAGAGCCTGGAGCCACGATGCCATGGGATGCTGAAGGCAGCCCCAGGTACTCACTCACTGCTTGGGGCTGAAGGGATGCTCTGGCAGGAGATGGGGCTGGCTCCTGGGTCCTGCTGGGCTGCGGCACTGGGGCTTGGGCTCTAGGGAGAGAAAGCCCGGAGCTGTCCCTGTGCCCAGCTCTGCAGTGAGGAGCAACCGGAGAACCCAAAGGCAGCCCCATCCTCAGAACCTAACCCCTGCTTCTTGATCCTCACCGCTGCCAAAGGGAAGCACTGGGAAAAGGAAACTCAAGGCAAGCCAGGAGCTGCTCCAAGCACGTGTGGTACCCAAGTGAATGGTACCCAAGTGAATGGTACCCAAGTGAATGGTACCCAAGTGAATGGTACCCAAGTGAATGGTACCCAAGTCAATGCACACGCTGGGAGCTTGGGGCCTGAATGATGATGCTGCTCTCCATCCCCAGCATCCCAAGTGCAAGAGCATCCCTCAGACCTGCAGGTCTCTTGTAGCACAACAGCAAGGCTGAAGAGAGCAGCAAATCCCTGCTCCAACCTGGATCCAAGTCTGGAGCTGCCCAGGGCTGCCCCATGGGAGGAAGACCCAAGGAAAGAGAAGAGCAGCACGAAGGATTCTTCCCTCTGTTCCATGCACTCCATTGAGCAGAGCCTGGTGCTGCTGGGTGCGAGTGGGCTGCTCCTCCTGCACCTTTTCATTTTGCTTCTTCACACTTGGTCCTTCTGGGTTGGAGCTTGCGATTAATGGGACCAGTGATGTGCCCAGCTGGTGGTGCTGGGAGCAGCGCAGGGAGGCAGCAGCTCGAGCAGATGGTGGCGAGGAAATGAAATGCACACACTAATAATAATAATATTAAAGGAAAAAGCAAGGGGGGGGATAATTTCAGATGCTCCAAGCCTCCCTGTGAATATAATTGCTGTGTTAATTGGGGGTGCTGATGAGTCAGAGATGGATCCCAAGTGGGTGCAAATCGAAGTTGGAATCGAGTTGCCACAGGTGAGGAACCCAAAGGGGTTTCTGTTGAAGCTGCACAGTGCTGAGGATGCTTTGGCCACGGCTCCAGCTCGCTGCTTGCCTGCTGTCATTAACCTGGGTTAATCCCTGTGGATGGACATCCCAAGCCCCTCTCCAGGTTCCCTGCAGCCCCTTTAGGCACTGGAGCTGCTCTCAGGTCTCCCCTTCCCTTCTCCAGGCTGCCCCAGCCCAGCTCTCTGAGCCTGGCTCCTATGGGAGCTGCTCCATCCCTCGGGTACCAGCACCCCAACACCTCCCAGCAAAGCCATCACCGATGCAAAGGGGCCAGAGCCGAGTCAGCTCCTTGGAAATGAAGCTTTATGGTAACAGCAGAGCCCCAGTGTCCCTCACGCAGGCTCAGCAGCTCAGAGGGCAGAGATCCAGGCTGGAAATGATGGATGGTTTTCCCAAGCACGTTCCCAGGTGTCTCAATGGGGGGAACCTGGACCCCAGCGGTGCTTTTGGTCCCTCACAAACCAGCTTCCCCCTTAAAGAGCCTTTGACACAGTGTCGTCTTCCATCCTTCCTGCATTCACTGATGGGGACACTGAGGCAGGAGCTGAGGTGATGCCACCCCTGGCACAGGACAGCAGAGAGCCGGAGCAGAGCCAGCTACAGGACTCCAGCATCCGCACCGCCGGCTCCATCACAGCCCTGAGCCAGCCTGGAAAACCCCGGCCTGGGGATGCTCAATCCCAAAGGAGACTCCAGGAAAAGCCACCCTAAAGGCCCAGCTCCTCCTCCAGTGCCAATGGGAAACGCAGCCACGTGGGGCTGGTAATGAAGGTGACAAAGGAAAGCACAGGGTCATGGTGAGCTGGGATGGGTGGCCATGGGGCTGGATGGGTGTCCTGGATGGGTGGCCATGGGCCTGGATGGGTGTCCTGGATGGGTGGCCATGGTCCGGATGGGTGGCCATGGGCCTGGATGGGTGTCCTGGATGGGTGGCCATGGGCCTGGATGGGTGTCCTGGATGGGTGGCCATGGTCCGGATGGGTGGCCATGGGCCTGGATGGGTGTCCTGGATGGGTGGCCATGGTCCGGATGGGTGGCCATGGTCCGGATGGGTGTCCTGGATGGGTGGCCATGGGCCTGGATGGGTGTCCTGGATGGGTGGCCATGGTCCGGATGGGTGTTCTGGATGGGTGGCCATGGTCCGGATGGGTGGCCATGGTCCTGGATGGGTGGCCTGGATGGGTGGCCATGGGCCTGGGATGGTGGCCATGGGCCTGGAATGGTGGCCATGGGGAGCCTGCCAAGGCCAGGAGCCAGCTCAGGAATTGGCATCAGTGGAGAAATGGAGCTGCTGCCACAGAGCGGGCGCTTCCCAGCCTGGATGAACCCCTGGAGAGCTGCAAATGGGCGGGATGGGAGATGGGAGATGCTGGTTGGCATCAGGGAGGAAGGGAGAGGAAAGAGCTGGTGGAGGCCCCCAAAACCTGCCTGAGAAAAGGGGGGACCAACACAGTCGGTTGGATCGCACTTTAACGGTTACTGGCAAAACCTCTGTGCACCGTGAAAGGGAAACATCTCCCCCCTGGCTATGGCACGTTCTGCATCTGCAGCTGGTTCCCTTCATCCTCAAATGGATCCCTGCATCTGCAGCTGGTTCCCTTCATCCTCAAATGGATCCCTGCATCTGCATCTGGGTCTCTTCATCCTCAAATGGATCCCTTCATCTGCAGCTGGATCTCTTCATCCTCAAATGGATCTCTCCATCCTCGCTTGGATCTCTCCATCCTCGCTTGGATCTCTCCATCCTCAGCTGGATCTCTTCATCCTCACTTGGATCTCTCCATCCTCACTTGGATCTCTCCATCCTCACTTGGATCTCTTCATCCTCACTTGGATCTCTCCATCCTCACTTGGATCTCTCCACCCTCGGCTGGATCTCTCCATCCTCACTTGGATCTCTCCATCCTCACTTGGATCTCTCCATCCTCACTTGGATCTCTTCATCCTCACTTGGATCTCTCCATCCTCACTTGGATCTCTCCACCCTCGGCTGGATCTCTCCATCCTCACTTGGATCTCTCCATCCTCACTTGGATCTCTCCATCCTCACTTGGATCTCTTCATCCTCACTTGGATCTCTCCATCCTCACTTGGATCTCTCCATCCTCAGTTGGATCTCTCCATCCTCAGCTGGATCTCTCCATCCTCAGATGGATCTCTTCATACTCAGATGGATCTCTTCATCCTCACTTGGATCTCTCCACCCTCACTTGGATCTCTCCACCCTCGGCTGGATCTCTCCATCCTCACTTGGATCTCTCCATCCTCACTTGGATCTCTCCATCCTCACTTGGATCTCTCCATCCTCACTTGGATCTCTCCATCCTCACTTGGATCTCTCCATCCTCAGCTGGATCTCTCCATCCTCACTTGGATCTCTCCACCCTCGGCTGGATCTCTCCATCCTCGCTTGGATCTCTCCATCCTCACTTGGATCTCTCCATCCTCAGTTGGATCTCTGGGATCTCTCCATCCTCTGTGAGATCTCTCCATCCTCGGATCTCTCCATCCTCACTTGGATCTCTCCATCCTCGACTTGGATCTCTCCATCCTCACTTGGATCTCTCCATCCTCAGCTGGATCTCTCCATCCTCGATCTCTCCATCCTCGCTGGATCTCTCCATCCTCACTTGGATCTCTCCATCCTCACTTGGATCTCTCCATCCTCAGCTGGATCTCTCCATCCTCAGTTGGATCTCTCCATCCTCAGTTGGATCTCTCCATCCTCGCTTGGATCTCTCCATCCTCAGTTGGATCTCTCCATCCTCAGTTGGATCTCTCCATCCTCACTTGGATCTCTCCATCCTCACTTGGATCTCTCCATCCTCACTTGGATCTCTCCATCCTCACTTGGATCTCTCCATCCTCACTTGGATCTCTCATCCTCAGTGGATCTTTTTCTCGGCTGGTGATCCTCACTTGGATCTCTCCATCCCTGTTGATCTCTCCATCCTCATCTGGATCTCTTCATCCTTGCTTGGATCTCTCCATCCTCGGCTGGATCTCTCCATCCTCAGCTGGATCTCTCCATCCTCAGCTGGATCTCTCCATCCTCACTTGGATCTCTTCATCCTCACTTGGATCTCTCCATCCTCACTTGGATCTCTTCATCCTCAGATGGATCTCTCCATCCTCACTTGGATCTCTCCATCCTCAGATGGATCTCTTCATCCTCAGATGGATCTCTTCATCCTCAGATGGATCTCTTCATCCTCACTTGGATCTCTCCATCCTCACTTGGATCTCTCCATCCTCAGTTGGATCTCTCCATCCTCAGCTGGATCTCTCCATCCTCAGCTGGATCTCTCCATCCTCACTTGGATCTCTCCATCCTCACTTGGATCTCTCCATCCTCACTTGGATCTCTCCATCCTCGGCTGGATCTCTCCATCCTCACTTGGATCTCTCCATCCTCGCTTGGATCTCTCCATCCTCGCTTGGATCTCTCCATCCTCACTTGGATCTCTCCATCCTCACTTGGATCTCTCCATCCTCGGCTGGATCTCTCCATCCTCGCTTGGATCTCTCCATCCTCGCTTGGATCTCTCCATCCTCACTTGGATCTCTCCATCCTCACTTGGATCTCTCCATCCTCAGCTGGATCTCTCCATCCTCACTTGGATCTCTCCATCCTCAGTTGGATCTCTCCATCCTCACTTGGATCTCTCCATCCTCAGCTGGATCTCTCCATCCTCACTTGGATCTCTCCATCCTCACTTGGATCTCTCCATCCTCACTTGGATCTCTCCATCCTCAGCTGGATCTCTCCATCCTCACTTGGATCTCTCCATCCTCACTTGGATCTCTCCATCCTCAGCTGGATCTCTCCATCCTCAGCTGGATCTCTCCATCCTCACTTGGATCTCTCCATCCTCACTTGGATCTCTCATCTCTGGATCTCTCCATCCTCATTGGATCTCTCCATCCTCACTTGGATCTTCCATCCTCACTTGGATCTCTTCATCCTCACTTGGATCTCTCCATCCTCACTTGGATCTCTCCATCCTCAGCTGGATCTCTCCATCCTCACTTGGATCTCTCCATCCTCACTTGGATCTCTCCATCCTCAGCTGGATCTCTTCATCCTCAATCTTGGATCTCTCATCCTCACTTGGATCTCTCCATCCTCAGCTGGATCTCTTCATCCACAGCTGGATCTCTTCATCCTCAGCTGGATCTCTCCATCCTCACTTGGATCTCTTCATCCTCACTTGGATCTCTCCATCCTCACTTGGATCTCTCCATCCTCAGCTGGATCTCTCCATCCTCACTTGGATCTCTTCATCCTCACTTGGATCTCTCCATCCTCAGATGGATCTCTTCATCCTCAGCTGGATCTCTCCATCCTCACTTGGATCTCTTCATCCTCAACTGGATCTCTCCATCCTCACTTGGATCTCTCCATCCTCACTTGGATCTCTCCATCCTCAGATGGATCTCTTCATCCTCAGCTGGATCTCTCCATCCTCACTTGGATCTCTTCATCCTCACTTGGATCTCTTCATCCTCACTTGGATCTCTTCATCCTCACTTGGATCTCTCCATCCTCACTTGGATCTCTCCATCCTCACTTGGATCTCTCCATCCTCACTTGGATCTCTCCATCCTCACTTGGATCTCTCCATCCTCACTTGGATCTCTCCATCCTCACTTGGATCTTTTCATCCTTGGCTGGATCTCTCCATCCTCAGCTGGATCTTTTCATCCTCGGCTGGATCTCTCCATCCTCAGCTGGATCTCTCCATCCTCAGATGGATCTCTCCATCCTCGCTTGGATCTCTCCATCCTCAGCTGGATCTCTCCATCCTCACTTGGATCTCTCCATCCTCACTTGGATCTCTCCATCCTCACTTGGATCTCTCCATCCTCAGCTGGATCTCTCCATCCTCGCTTGGATCTCTCCATCCTCAGCTGGATCTCTCCATCCTCACTTGGATCTCTCCATCCTCACTTGGATCTCTCCATCCTCACTTGGATCTCTCCATCCTCAGCTGGATCTCTCCATCCTCACTTGGATCTCTCCATCCTCAGCTGGATCTCTCCATCCTCACTTGGATCTCTCCATCCTCACTTGGATCTCTCCATCCTCGGTTCAATCTCCTCTTCATGCTTCCCACCTTCTCAGGGTGTTTGGGGTTCAAGCCTGATCCCGAGGATGGGAGGGGGAGCTCCCTTCCCTGCCTCCTGCCCTGCAGACCCAGTGCCCAGCACAGGGAGCACCCGGCTCAGCTTCCCAGGAGCCTGCCCCTGTCTCCAGAGACCCTTTCCCAGCTGGAAGCTGTTTCCATTCCCGCTCCCCACAGAGGCAATGGGGCTGAGCTCACCTCCCAAGGTCACACCAGAGGGGCAGAGCTCGGCTCCCCCAAGCCCTTCACAGCAGTGCCCGGTGCATCCCTCACCCCTGCTGCAAGGGAGGGTCCGGAGCAGCCTCAGCACCCAGGGCACCCCAGAGGAACATCGCGGCTGGTCCAGGAAGCACAGAACCCCCCCCCCCCAACCCGAGCCTATGGTCCCATGAAATGCCATGGGGGGGGGGAGGTTGGGGTGTGCTCTGCCCCCCCCCAGTGCTCCCTCAGGGGCTTTTGGAGCAGGCTCAGGACCAAGCCTGACCCTGGAACGGCCGCGGGTGCTGGGATGGGTCTGAGGGGGGGGCACAGCCCCTGCTCTCCTCTCCACAGCCCCCCCCCCATCCTCTGCAGCACCCAGGGCAGGTCCCCCCCACCCCGAGAAGCAAACAGAGGGGTGCAGGGTGCTCGGGTGAGCTGCCCTAGGGCACTGCCCCCCCCCGCAGGGGTGCACAGCCCCCCCTGACCTCTCTAGCATCACGAACAGCCCCCCCATCCCTACAGCACCACAAACAGCCCCCCCTGACCTCCCTAGCACCACAAACAGCCCCCCCATCCCTACAGCATCACAAACAGCCCCCCCTGACCTCCCTAGCATCACAAACAGCCCCCCTATCCCTACAGCACCACAATCAGCACCCCCATCCCTACAGCACCACAAACAGCCCCCCCATCCCTACAGCACCACAATCAGCACCCCCTGACCTCCCTAGCATCACAAACAGCCCCCCTATCCCTACAGCACCACAAACAGCCCCCCCTGACCTCCCTAGCATCACAAACAGCCCCCCCATCCCCTACAGCACCACAATCAGCCCCCCCATCCCTACAGCACCACAAACAGCCCCCCCTGACCTCCCTAGCACCACAAACAGCCCCCCACATCCCTACAGCACCACAAACAGCCCCCTCATCCCTACAGCATCACAAGCTGCCCCCCCTGACCCCTGCGGTGCCACAAACCCTGCAGAGAACCCGAAATGCCCCTGGACACCCCCCACCCCCCGCGGGTCTCTGCTCACCCCCCGAGCTCCTGGACCCACAAATCCCTGCCTGACTCCTGCCCCCGCCCCCCCCGCACCCCTCGTCTCCCACCCCGGGCTCCCTTTGCCTTCCCTCGGCAGGACCCCAACACTGGGTCCGTGTGGCCCCCCCCCGCACTGCTCGTCCCCAGCCCTGCTCCTCCTCTCCTGCACCCCAAAACCCCCTCCCCACACCCCCCGGCGCTGTCACCCCCTTTCCTCTGCCC
Source organism: Neopsephotus bourkii (assembly GCF_033783945.1). Classification (NCBI taxonomy): domain Eukaryota; kingdom Metazoa; phylum Chordata; class Aves; order Psittaciformes; family Psittacidae; genus Neopsephotus; species Neopsephotus bourkii. Next base: position 92,865 of record NW_026900602.1, read on the forward strand.
CGGGGCTCCCCAGCCCCCTCTTGGCCACCCCCAGCTCCGGGGTCCCCCAGGGACCCCCAACTCTCCGCGCTCCCCCCCATCCCGTGCCCCCCATCCGCATCCCCACTTCCCCCCCAAAAAACTCCCCCCAACCTCCCTGCGCCCCCCCCTCCATCGCTGCGCTCCGCCGCGTTCCCTCCGCGCGGTTCTTCCCCCCCCCCCCCATATCCATCGCTCTTTATCATAAATATATAAATTATGCTAATTACGCCATTGCATATTCACCGCGCCGGGACCCACCGCCCCCCGCCCGGCCCCGGCCCCGGCCCCGGCCCCGCACTCACCGCACCGGGCGCTGGCCGCGGGGGTTCCGCTCCGCTCCGCTCCGCTCCGCGCTGCCGGGGCACAATCCCACATTCACCGCACCGCGACAGCGGCGGCACAAAGCGGGGCGGCGCCGGGACCCCGCGGGCGCGGAGCGGGGTCGGGGGTGGGGGGGGTGCGTGCGGGGCTCCGGGGGTGCGGGCTCCGTGAGCGGTTCCCGGGGGGGGAAGGGAGGGAGGGAGGGAGGGGGGAGGGGGGTGCGGAAAGGGGGGGGGGGGGGGGATTTTTTCGCTGCTGCGTCATGAGCATAATTTATGCGCAGGCCTTTGCCGCAGCCGGGGGCTGCGAGGGCGGCTGCGGCCGCTGGGGGGCGCTCGGAGCCCCGCTGGAGCGGGACAGACCCGGAGAGGGAGCCGGGTATCGGGGAGCCCCCGAAAGAAGGGGGCCGAGGCCCTAAAACCGGGACCGCCGAGTGGGGACCACCTGAACTGGGACCCCCCCCCGTCAAAACCGGGACCGCCGAGTGGGGACCACCTGAACTGGGACCCCCCCCCCGTCAAAACCGGGACCCCCGAACTGGGACCACCTGAACTGGGACCCCCCCTCCCCGAAACTGAGGAACCCCCAGCAGGGACCCTCCAGAGCAAGGGCACCCCCAAACCAGAGACCCCACCGTGAAGCCGGGGACTCTTCTGTCCCCCAAACCGGGGACACCCCGAGGAGCGAACCCCCCGAAACCAGGACCCCCCCAAGCAGGGACTCCGCCAAAGTGGGAACCCCCAAAAGCAGGGACTCCCCCAAAGCAGGGACCTGACACCTCAAAACCAGCGATGCCCCAAAACCGGGGACCCCGCAAAACCAAAGATTCCCCCCCCCTCCTCTGAGCAGGGGACACCCCTAAAACCTGGACACACTCCACGAGCAGAGACCCCCCAAGCCACAGCCCCGGCACCCCGAAACCAGAGTCCCCCCCAAAGCCCCTAAACCCTGAAACCAAAACCCCTCCCCAGCCCCCCAAAGCAGAGCCCCTCCAGCCCCACAGCCCCCAAATCAGAGCTCCCCAAACCACAGCCCCCCCCCCCACCAGACCCTGTAGCAGAGCCCCCTCCAGCCCTGAGACCCCCAAAGTCAGAGCTCCAAAGCTCAGGACTCCCCCAAACCAGACCCCCCCCCCCCCAACTCAGAGCCTCCCCAATTCCCAAACCCAAAGCACCCCAAGGCTGGAGCTGCCCCACACTCACTTCGGGCCAGACCGCCCCCTAAGTGGACCCCCCCCTCAACCCCAACCCAGGGCACCTCAAACCCAGAGCCCCCCCTCACCGGGGGCCCCCTTCCCAAACCCAGACCTTCCCCAGGCACCCTCAATCCCATCCTGACCACGCAGAACCTCCCCATTGCCAAACAGCGCAGCCCCAATTGCTGCCCCTTCCCCAAGCCAGAGCCCCACATCCAAACCCCCCTAAAAGTGAGGCCCCGAAGTGCCAGGACCCCCCCCCCCCAAACCCATTCCCCATTCCCCACCCTTTACAACCCCCGTGGCCCCACTTTGTGGGTGGGTGCAAGGGGAGCCCCCGGCTCTGCAGCACCCCCCAGATCCCACCCAGAGCATCCCTCCTGATCGGGGCTCAGCACCGGCTCATCAAGCCCCTAACACAGCGTTTCATCAGCATAAATGCATACATTAATCACCCCATTAACGGGAACACCCCGGGGCAGCACAAAGGGCTCCGTTTGTTCCCCTTCACACCCCCCCCGTACCCACTTTCCTCCAGGGACACGCTTGGGATAGAGCCCTGGTGCTGACCCCGCTGCCTGCCGGGGCTCGGGACCACCCCAAAGCCCTTCCCGAGGCTTTCAATGGGAGCTGGAGCGGGAGCAGCGCCTGCTTCCCTCGGGAAGCCATAGGAATAATCCAAGAGGCTCCATCTCCCCGCATAGCATTAGCTCCAGCTCCAGCCTCCCACTGTAATATGCAGGAGGCTGAGCCCGGCGTGCCAGCCGGCTGGAATCCCGCTCCTGCATGGGGATGAGCAGATCCATGGGCTCCGAAAAGGAGGATCCTTGATTTCCATGGGATGACCGGCACCTATGGACCGTGGAGTCCCAAAGTGAGGATGCACGGCAGCACCTTCCTGCCTGGAAAAGGGGGGATACCCCCCTAGATGGGTTCAAACTGAAAGAGGGGAAGTTCAGGTTGGGTGTAAGGGAGTTCTTCCCTGTGAGGGTGCTGGCACAATGGAATGGGTTGAATGGGGAAGGTTTGGATGCCCCATCCCTGGCAGTGCTCAAGGCCAGGCTGGACACAGGGAGCTGCTCCAGTGGAAGGGGTCCCTTCCCATGGCAGAGGTTGGAGCTGGAGGAGCTTTAAGTTCCCTTCAACCCAAACTATTCTATGACTCCATGGTCATGGGGCAGATCCTCCTGGGAACCATGCTAAGGGACATGGACAACAGGGGGGGACTGGTGACAGCCAACGTGGCATCTCTAAGGGCAAGTGATGCCCTTAGAGATGGAGCCACAGCGTGGGTGGGAAAGGATGGAATGTACCTGGGCAACTCAGATGATGAAGGGAGCAGAGCATCTCCCTTATGAGGAGAGACTGAGGGAGCTGGGTCTCTATAGTCTGGAGATTGAGGGGTGACCTTATCAGTGTATATCAATATATAAAGGGGGAGTGTCCCGAGGATGGAGCCAGGCTCTTCCCAGTGGCAAACAATGATAGGACAAGGGGCAATGGGTGCAAACTGGAACACAAGAGGTTCCACTTCAACTCCTTCTCAGTGAGGGGACAGAACACTGGACCAGGCTGCCCAGGGAGGTTGTGGGGTCTCCTTCTATGGAGACATTCAAAACCCGCCTGGACACGTTCCTGTGTGACCTTATCTGGGTGTTCCTGCTCCATAGGGGGATTGGACTGGATGAGCTTTTGGGGTCCCTTCCAATCTCTAACATACTGGGATACTGGGATAGTGGGATACTGGGATACTGGGATACTGTGATACTGGGATACTGTGATACTGGGATACTGGGATACTGGGATACTGGGATACTGGGATTGGATCTGGATACTGGGATACTGAGATACTGGGATACTGGGATACTGGGATACTGGGATACTGTGATACTGGGATACTGAGATACTGGGATACTGGGATACTGGGATACTGGGATACTGTGATACTGGGATACTGGGATACTGGGATACTGGGATTTGTGCAAGGCGTTTGACATGGTCCTGCACGACATCCTTGTCTCTGAACTGGAGAGACACGGATTTGATGGATGGAGCACCCGGTGGATACAGAATGGGCTGGGTGACCCATGCAAAGAGCTGTGATCAATGGCTCAATGGCCAAGCAGAGACGGAGTGGGAGGGGGTGGAACTGGATGCGCTTTAACCCCAACCATGCCGGGATTCCTGCAGGGACACCGGGATACATCACAGCCCAGTGATGGGGTTCACACATGCGGCTGCCCTCAAGAGCCAAGCGTGGCGGCTGCAGCAGGCAATGGGAGTCCACAGGCCACGGAGGTGTCTCCAGGAGGGAATGTGCTGCTGGAGGCTCCGGTTCCTGCTGCTGGGGTGAGCTTCCAGGCGGGATCCCGCAGCCTGTGCGAGCTCTGTGAATTAACCCCGGTCCAGGGCCTGTGCATGGGGTGAAGGAGCCAAGGAACAAGCAGCACGCAAGGAACTCAGGTGCAACTTTCACCTTGTCACTGCCTAATTAAAAGGAAGATGAAGCTATTCCTGTAATTGCAAAGCTCATTAGAAGCACAGGTGCGGTTCTGTGGCTTTTGAAGCCAACTTAAGCCCAATTAGAGCATCATGGAGTCATTAAAGGGAAAGGAAGCAGAGAAGATGCTCATCTTCGTTCCGTGTCTGGTTTAGAATTGGAACTTCCTTCTTCACGCCCAGCAGGGAAAAAGGAGGGAAGGAAAGGGACAAAACTGCAGTGTAAGAGCTCAGCACCTCTCGAAAACAAGCAGGGTTTGTGAGAGCCAGATCAGTTTTACCTCTGTCCCATCCCTGTGAGCTGGATGAATCACAGCATCCCTGCAGAAAGAGCTGATGGACTCGGTCCCTTGCTCAGCACACACCTAGAATAATAGAATGGGGAATAATAGAATGGGTTGGGATGAAGGGACCTTAAAGCTCCTCCAGCTCCAATCCCAACCCCTTCCACTGGAGCAGGGTGCTCCAAGCCCCTGTGTCCAACCTGGCCTTGAGCACTGCCAGGGATGGGGCAGCCCCAGCTTCTCTGGGCACCCTGTGCCAGCGCCTCAGCACCCTCACAGGGAAGAGCTTCTGCCTAAGAGCTCAGCTCAGTCTCCCCTCGGGCAGGTTCAAGCCATTCCCCTTGCCCTGTCCCTGCATCCCTTGTCCCAGCCCCTCTCCAGGTTCCCTGCAGCCCCTTTAGGCACTGGAGCTGCTCTCAGGTCTCCCCTTCAGGAGCCTTCTCTTCTCCAGGCTGCCCCAGCCCAGCTCTCTCAGCCTGGCTCCAGAGCAGAGCTGCTCCAGCCCTCGCAGCATCCCCATGGCCTCCTCTGTACTCACTCCACCAGGTCCAGTCCTTTTGTGTGCTTCCCTCAGAGCTGGATCAGGACTGCAGGGGGGGTCTGATGATAATAAATCATAACAAGAGGCCATAAAAAGTTTTAAGTGCTCTTCTAGCTGGTTCTGGATAGGCCATAAAGCTTTCCATGGCAAGCAACAATACCTGCTGGAAACAGGTGAATAACCACCACCAGGCTATGGATGGACGAGAAGAGAGATGGGATTCCACACAGCTAAGGAGCCTGAGAAACCCAATGAGGCTTTCAATCCTGGGATACTGACAACCACAGCGCTCTCCCCATCACCTGTGAGGGAACGGCCACACTAGCATGGACCTAACAGGGAAAGAAGAGCAAACCCAGCGTGGGGCTGCACCCACCCCATGTGCACAGGAGGGTCTCTTGGGTGAGCATCACTTGGGCTGTCCCAGCCCCTCAGTCTTGACCTCATGCAATGCCTTTGGCACCGATGAGCCAAATGCTGGGCACCTCATTCCCAGCTTCATTACCCACAGGAAAGCAAATGGAACACAGCCCTGCCCAGAGCCTGCTTTGCATGTGCTGTACTGGCATGATGAATATTTAAATGCTTCTGCCTCATTGGATCCAGGCTCATTTCCATACATTGCCATAAAGCTCAATACAATGCACATTGGGAAAGGGCTCTCGGTGCATTTCGAATGCTTCTTGAAGGGGAATTGACTTCAGGAGGGCTGGAATGCTTTTTCTTCCTGCAGGAAAAGAGCTTTTGCAGAGGGGGGTGTGTGTGTGTGTGTGTTAATGCACTGGGGGACAGGAAGAGCTCCGAAACTGAAGTGCTCAATGCAAGACTGTGCCCTTTGTTGTGGGGCTCCCCTGCGATGACAACTCCTGACCAAAGGAATAGCGCAGCTTCCCCGGCCATGGGGCAGAGGGAGCTCTGCCCCTGCCCCATCTGATTTGCTCCAGGAAGGCCTCCAGCCCCCCACACACACCACAGAGATGCTGATTCCAGCTGATCCAGGAACTGTCCCGGAACAAGCAAGCCAAGACTTCAGCTCCCCCATTGCAAAGCAACACCAGCTGCACACAAACCTCCTGAGCCTAAGGGCAGGGGGGGTTAATGCAGGTTTGTTGGTGCTGGGATGGATCCAGCCTCAGCCTCGCTTTTCCCCTTCAAGCTGGAAGCAGGCCCCAGATTTCCAGGAGAACTTCCAGGCCGTGTCATGGCGTTGGGTGAAATCCCATCGTGGCAAAGGCAAGGACAGAACAAGGAAGGAGAGCACTTCCCATGGTGGAAGACATCAGTCGGTAATTAACTGCTTATTCATTACTCCTATGCAATTAATTACAGCCCTGCACCCAGAGGGTGCTCCCTGCCTCCAAGTACCTCTTCACCCTGATTACACACAGCAAAGTTCCACAGCTCTGCTCAGAAGGGCACCGCAATGAGCTCAGTTTTCACTGCTGCTTTAAGTAGCAAACAACGGGGATTATCCCACACACTCTGCTTCAATAACCCTGGGCTGTGGAAATAAGGGCTTCCAGCTCATCCCAATGTGCAGAGTCGGACATTTAGGCTTTAAAAGCATAGAATCAACCAAGGTGGAAAAGAACCATCACTTCTAACCATGCCCAGCAGTGCCAAGGCCACCCCTGCCCCATGGCACTGAGGCCTCGTCTCCATGGGTGCCTGCAGCCCTGCCCTGGGCAGCCTGTTCCAATGCTGAGCACCCTCTGGGGCAGGAATTGTTCCTCAGCTCCATCTAACCCTGCCCTGGTGCAGCTTGAGGCCGGTTCCTCTTGTCCCATCCCTTGCTCCTTGGGAGCAGAGCCTGGCTCCATCCTCCTCTCAGGCACCTGGAGGCAGCCATCAGGTCCCCCCTGAGCCTTCTCTTCTCCATCTGAACCCCCAGGTCCCTCAGGTCCCCATCACCCCTGTGCTCCAGGCCCTGCTCCAGCCCCATTGCCCTGCTCTGGCCCCGCTCCAGCCCCTCAATGTCTCTCTTGCAGTGAGAGCTGAGCACAGGATTTGAGGTGCAGCCTCACCAGTGCCCAGTGCAGGGGCACAATCCCTGCCCTGGCCCTGCTGCCGCACTGGTGCTGAGCCAGGCCAGGATGCTGGGGGCTCCCTGGGCACAAGCTGCTCCTGCAGCACAAGGACGATCCAGAGCTTTTCATGTTAATTCAGTGAGGCTTTTTCCCCCCTTCTTTGAGTCCTAGGAGGGCTCTTAAAGGAGGTGATCAGCAATGAAAATACAACTGAAAACAGCCCCAAGGGATGTGAAGGCAGGGCCTCCCAAAGAGCCCGGCTCCACTGAATGCAAACCCCATCTCCTCGCCTTTCATGCTTCCTTTGCAAGGAAGTTTTCTGTGTAATGAGAAGGGGAGAGTGGAAAAAAGCCCATTTATTGGAATAAGTCAGGGTCTGAAGCCAGGAGCTGCTGAAGGGGCTCAATCCTGAGCAGTTCCTGCGAGCCCTGGGGCTGGGTTTGGGAACACACACGCTCTGCCCTTCACTTACCTTGCTCACACTTTCCACCCCCCCCATTCCATGTTTCCCAGGGCAGATTTCCAGCCACCTCCTCTCCCACTTTCAGGGGTAATTTTCCAATTATTCGTATTATTTTTTACAGTTCCTGCACAGCTGCAAGGTGAAGGACGTCTCCAGGCATGAATTATTGATGGAGCCCTCCCAGGCACACCAGGCAGCGTGCATATTCATCAGGCAGGCGGTACATTATTCATGAGGAGGTCACTTAAATAGGGAAGAGAACAATGATCTTCTTGATTGAGATGCCTGGAAACTGGAGCTGTGCCCTTCAACTCTGCCCAAAACGCAGCCAGAAAGTTTATCACAGGGGGATTTTACACTTTATTGTGCTCTTTTCACTGCTGGTGATATACATCACCGTTTTGCACAAGGCTCCACACAGAACCGGGCTCCCCCTTACCTTCTGTGCACAGCTCCAGCCCTCCTTCTGCTGGCAGATCAGCAGCAGGCAGCACCTGCAACAGAGTTTTGTGACATCTTTAAGCCCCATAACTCACCAAAGCTTAGCACCAGAAGCCCCCCTCCCCTCCTTTCACCCCGTGGTGTCTTTAAGGCAAATAGATGCCAGAGCTTTGTTGAACGATGACTGCAAGCTTCTGTAAACGCAGCCCTAAATACAAGACAAAAGAGTGCTCGAATCAAAGAGGTGCTCCCTTTCTTTCCATAAACCCACTGAGGCCTCTCCTGTGCTGGTGCTGGATGAAGGGGAACCGGGGGGGGGGGGGTGCAGAACAAGCCTGAGGAATGCACATCCACGGCCACATCTTCAGCTACCCGCAGCATTCTGGCTCCACTTGGGGCAGGAAGGGGAGACTGTGGTCACTTCAATGGCTTTTGTGCCCCACATGTATTGGGGGACACTGTGCTGATGCCATGGCAGGATGGCACCCCTGGAAGAAGGGTCTCTATGGACTCCTGGCTGCAGAGAGGGGGGAAATGTGCTCCTGTGGAGGCCTCGGGGCTTGTACCACCAAGGCCAAGGGCATGGCCTGGCAGAACCAAGTAACCCGGAGCGGAGGAGCCGCTCTGCCCACTGAGGCCTCTCGTTCCCTGGAGCTTCATTCAGCTTCCCAGTGTCTGAAGTTACCAACCCTTGCTTCCATCTTCTATGCACGACCTCGGGGGCTGCTTCTTCCGCTGGGTGCTGAGGCAGGAGCAGGGGACCCGGGGGAGCGGAGCCCCCAGCAGGCTCCCCCTTGGCTGGGCACTGGGTCTGGGTCCCCCCAAGCCCCACAATCCCCAAGGCCCAGGTGTGCCCCCACCCCACCCGGGACCCTCATTCCCCTCCACAGCTCCATTTAGACCCCCCCGCACCTCCGGTGCCTGCTCGGGACCCCCCCAGGCTCCTCTCACCCCTTGGGCCTACCCGAGCCCCCCTTGGGCCTACCCGAAGGCTCCCCCCCACACACTCCTGTCTAACCCCGGTCCTGCTTACGGGCCCCTTCCACCCCCATGCCCTATCTGCTCCCTGCTCGGGGACCCTCCTCGGGGGCCCCCTTCACCCCTGGGGCACCCGGAGCCCCAAATCCCTCCACAGCCCCCGAGCCCGGGGTTCTCCTCGAGGCCCCGCCTCGCCTCCTGCGGTCCCTTTAAGAGCGCTCTGCCTCACCCCCCCCTCCCCTCCCCGTGCGCGATGACGTCACGGCGCACGTCTGCGCGCGGCGCACGCTTCCTGCTCCCCCCACCCCCATCCCCCCTTCCGCGGCCTTCCCCCTCCCGCAGCGCCGCGGTGACACCGAGCGGGGAGCGCGCGGCGCGGGCACAGCGGGACCCGCCGGAGCCGCCGCCGCCATGAACGGCAAAGGCAAGGGCAAGGGACGGGGGCGCGCCCCGTTACACCGGGACACCTTCCCCCCCCTTCCCACCCCCCCAACCCCGCACAGGGCAGCGCCGCTCCGGGACGCGGCCCCTTTAAGGGCGGCGCCGCCGCCGCAGCGCGTGACCGCGCGAGCCTGAGGGGCGGCCAATGGGAGCGGGGCGGGGGGCGCGCGCGGGGCGCCATGGCAACGCGCGCCTTGGCCCGGATTTAACCCTGTGGGCGCCGGAAGGGGGGGGGGGGAGACCCTCCCCTTGTGACGTAGGACGGGGCTGCGGCACGTGACGTAAGGGATCCCCCCTATTACGTACGAGCTGAGGTGGGGGAAGCCCCCGCTGACGTAGGGGATGCTCCGGAGGGGGGGGGTGGGCGTGACGTAGGGGGGATAGAAGGGGTCGCGCTGAGGTGCGGGAACCCCCCCCCCCCGCTGACGTAGGGAATCCCCTGGATGACGTCAGAACGGACCCCATCTTATGGCGGGTGCGGGAGCCCCTCTGGGTGATGTAACTGGCGGGGGGGGGTGGGGTGGCACGGGGGGACCCCGGGAGACGGGGGGGGGGTGTTCTCAGTGGGGGGGATCCCTTTGCTATGGGGGGATCCCCCAGGTTTAACGTGGATGGGGGTCAGTTCCCACACACAGCAGGGGGAGTGGGGCAGGGGCACCCGTGGGGGCCATAGGGTAGTGGGGGGGGATGACACTATCAGCCCCCCAGCCCAGAGGAAGGGGCTGAACTGGGGCTGTGAAGCAGAGGTGATGTGTGGTACCCCCCCCACCCCCCCAAAACGTGGGTCTGACCCCCGCTGTTCCCTGCAGGACAATATCCCACCCAGCCCTCCTACCCTGTGCAGGCTCCGGCCAGCGCCGCCGTGTACCCACAGAGCGTGCCCCTGCCGCAGCCGCCGCCCTACACAGATGCACCTCCTGCTTACTCCGAGGTAGGGGGGATGCTGCTCTGGAGGCTTTGTTTTAGCGTGGAATGGGGTGGGATGAAGGGACCTTAAAGCTCCTCCAGCTCCAATCCCAACCCCTTCCACTGGAGCAGGGTGCTCCAGCCCCTGTGTCCTTGAGCACTGCCAGGGATGGGGCAGCCCCAGCTTCTCTGGGCACCCTGTGCCAGCGCCTCAGCACCCTCACAGGGAAGAGCTTCTGCCTCAGAGCTCAGCTCAGTCTCCCCTCGGGCAGGTTCAAGCCATTCCCCTTGCCCTGTCCCTGCATCCCTTGTCCCAGCCCCTCTCCAGGTTTCCTGCAGCCCCTTTAGGCACTGGAGCTGCTCTCAGGTCTCCCCTTCAGGAGCCTTCTCTTCTCCAGGCTGCCCCAGCCCAGCTCTCTCAGCCTGGCTCCAGAGCAGAGCTGCTCCAGCCCTCGCAGCATCCCCACGTCCCCCTTGTGCTGCTGCCCCAGAGCTGGATCAGGGCTGCAGGGGGTGATCTCCCATTCACACAGCAGAGGGGCAGGATCCCCTCCCAGAGCTGCTGCTCACGCTCTGGGGGTGCAGCCCAGCATGCGATGCAGTGGAAGGTGTCCCTGCCCATGGCAGGGGTTGGAGCTGGATGAGGTTTAAGGTCCCTTCATTCCATGAGTCCATGAATTAACATCTCTCAACTTCCTTGCGTGGCTTCTTCTCTCCCCAGCTTTACCGTCCCAGCTTCGTGCCGCTGGGGGCTGCCACCGTGCCCACCATGTCTGCAGCATACCCGGGGGTCTTCCTGCCCATGGCCCAGTCGGTGGCCGTGGGGCCGCTCAGCTCCTCGGTGCCCATGGCATACTATCCCGTGGGACCGGTTTATCCCCCGGGATCCACAGTCCTTGTTGAAGGTGGCTTTGATGCTGGAGCGAGGTTTGGAGCTGGTGGAACCGCCAGCATCCCTGTGAGTATAACTTTGTCTGCAGCGTTGTACATCCCATCCCTGGCATGGCTCAAGGCCAGGTTGGACACAGGGGCTTGGAGCACCCTGCTCCAGTGGAAGGGGTTGGAGCTGGAGGAGCTTTAAGGTCCCTTCCATCCCAACCTATTCCATGGTTCTATGATTGTAAAACCCTGTGTCCTTCAGCGCTGGATGTGGGGGAGATGTCCTTTGTTTCCTGAGGAAAACATCTTAACCTGATCCATCATTTGGGCCAAGAGTAGCTCCTGCTTGTGCCTGTTTAACCTGGGGGTTCCCATCAGCTCCTGGGCTCTCTTTGCTTGTTTAGCCACAGGGACATGGACTGGGAGTGATGGCTTTGTCCCAGTGACCTCAGCTATCCCTTTCTGTGTCTTGCAGCCCCCCCCTCCTGGCTGCCCCCCCAATGCCGCCCAGCTGGCCGTGATGCAGGGAGCCAACGTCTTGGTGACACAACGGAAGGGCAACTTCTTCCTGGGAGGCTCAGACGGCGGCTACACTATCTGGTGAAGAAGGAAGGGGAAGGGGGGGAGAGGGGGGGCTACATTTGTGTAAGGAAAGACATCACATTCTGTCAGCACTTCTCACGATGTAACTGCTTTAGTCCATATTAACCTGAGGTTGCAGAGTAGACACGAAGCGGTGCGGTGTCTCCTGGCTCGGTGCCTGCAGGCACGTGGAGGTGAAGCCCTGGTGATGCCGGCGGTGCCTCTGTTGGAGCGGGATGGGGGATTCATCCATGGGATGAATGGGAGCTCAGCAGCCCTGCTCTGCCTTTCACTCATTGCAGTGCTGAGCTCATAGGAGCTCCCTCCACACTGGCTTTGGGATGGGTGAGGGAGCGCATCCGCTTCCCCCTTCCCTTCCTCTCCTCCGGGTCCGTTGCACCCACAAGCACCCGTGCTTCCCTTCCACCGAAGCCAAGGTGCTGGGGAGAGCAGGGATTCCCAGCAGCAGGCAGGGCACCCTGGCACATCCCCCTTGCTGACCTCAGGGGGGACGGATCCCTGGGAGCGCTCCCTGCTCGCCCATCGCTTCCCTGCAGGAAGGGTTGCAGCTGGCGGCTCATGGGATTGGTTTGAGACACTCCAAGTGAGCTTGGATTTCTTTGCACTCTAGATCTAATCAAAGCCATGCTTTGGTGCCAGAAACACAATGCAGCTCATGTTCCTTTCATTCAGTGCTAATGAGGCTTTTAGAGCGATGCTTAATAACCAACCTTCTTCTTCCTTGCTTTCAAACTCCACCGGTGTCTTGACACCCAGACTCCTTCCCGTTGTTCAGACAGAGCGGGTGGTTACCATCTGCCCATCAACACCCGAGTGAGCCGGGTCGAGGGCTTGGTTTCTGAACGCATACTTTGAAACAATGAAGTCTTATTAGGGGTAAGAAGAATATTTCAGGGATCCTCCGTGTTTTGGGTTTGGTTTTGAGGTGTGTTTTTTTTGTTGTTGTTGTTGTTGTTTTATGAAGACAAATACCAGGTTCAGCTATATTTTATCTTGAGGTTTCAGTTGAATCTAAACCTGTCTTGTCCCTCTTGTGTTTAACCATCAACTGACTGTTAGGAAGCTCGCCATTACGTCTCTCTCTGTATACACTGTGGTGCACTTAACTTGTGGATTTTTTTATACTAAAAACAAGTAGAATAAAGACTATTTTGAAAATTTGACTGAAGGAGCCGCGTTGCATTACCCCCAGATGAACCCCCCCGGCGCTGCCCATTGCTTCTGCACTGATTTCCTCTTCACTGCTGCTTTGTGAACTTCCTCCTTTGAGGGGGCTTGGTTTAAAGGAGGAAGTGCCTTGAGCAGGGAGCAGAGATGGGAGGAGCTGCTCCTTGCCCTAGCTTTGTTCTGAGCACAAGCAGAGGGACACCGTTGTCTCCACCTGCCTGAGCCCATGTGCAGGTGCTAAAGCTGCCTCTGGATGAAGCCAACCCGGAGCCCTCTCTGAGGTCAGGGATGAGCAGCCCCAGGGTTTATGGGCTGCGGTTGGGCTTGTTTTACCCATAGGGTTCACCTTCGCCTCCATGTCCATCACCCCATCCTCTAAGAGGACCTTAATGTGGGTTTTGAGCTAAGGGCAAAGAAAATAACAGGGACTCCTCACTTTGTCACTGGGTTGTATTCAAAGGCACTGCAGGGAGAGGCTGGGGGGATGCTGCTCTCCTCCTGCCCTTGGTGTGCTCCGGGCAGGCAGTGATGGGCAGAGCTCTGGGGGGGGGGTTCCTTCCATGCTTGGCTTAATAAATTAAGGCAAAGAATTAAGAAGCAGCTTGGAAATCCCCAACTCCAGCAAGTTCGGCCCCGAGAGCACGAGAGGTGTGCGCTGGAGCCGGGCCTTAGATGAAATACTCCTCCTTCTCTTTGGCTGGAGCATCCTCCATCTGCACCGCCACGTCAGCCTCTGCTGCCGGCTGCTCGTAGGTGAGGTAGCTCCCTTTGTTTCTGTACAGGTAGATGATGATCACCACCAGGACCGTGAGCAGGGTGAGGAACACCAACGTGATGACAACTGCCAGCAGAAAGCAGAGGGAGGAGCAGGGGGTAGCCCTTCAGCACCGAGCTGCTCCTCGGTGAACGGGGTGGATGTGGCAAGGAGAAGCCCTACCTGCGATGACCACGGTGTTGGCATCCTCATGGAGAGGTGGAGGGTGAGCCTTCTTCAGGAAGGGGGTTGTCAGCTCTTCTTGGACCATAGAACCATGGAGCAGTTTGGGTTAGAAAGCACCTTAAAGCTCACTCAGTTCCAAGCCCCTGCCTCCTCCCACTAGAGCAGGCCCCATCCAACCTGGCCTTGAGCACTGCTCTCCTGCTTGCTTCATCAAAGCAGGAGAGAAGGAGGGAGGGGAAGGTGAGCAAGGCAGGTCCTGACCCCGCTCTGAGCTGGGCATAGCTGGACGGGGCAGGCAGTGGCCCTGGGCAAGGTCTCACCACGGGTTCCATTGCATGGACACAGGGCAGAGCTGTCCCGGGGCACTCACCTGCAGTCAGAGGGGGCTGATCCCCTTCCATGGCATCGGCTCCTGGCAGGGGGAGGTCTGGGCTCCTTCAGAGCTGCCAAAACCCAGAACACAAGCGATGAATTCAGAGCACCCGGCACAGGGCACGGCCGGGCAGCGCCAGCCGGAGCCAAGGCCTTGGTCCAGAGGTGATGCTGGACAATCCAGGCACTGACTGCGATCCCCTCTCCAGCTCCGAGAGCTTCAAATCACCCCAAACTCCTCCTGCATCCTCCCGTTGCGTCCCGGGGTCGATGCTGCAGCAGGAACGTTCTTAATGCAGTGAGGAAGCTGCTGAACCACGGCCCCCATCCCGGTGGGGCTGAGTCCTCGGGATGCAGCGCGCGGGCTGGGGGATGCTAAACCCGCAGCTGCACTGGGATTCATCCCCCAGCTCTGGGCCTGCCCCACTGTGCCCCGGTGCCCTCGTGATGTGGGGCTGGGGGATGCTAAACCCGCAGCTGCACTGGGATTCATCCCCCGGCTCTGGGCCTGCCCCGTTGTGCCCCGGTGCCCTCGTGATGTGGGGCTGGGGGATGCTAAACCCGCAGCTGCACTGGGATTCATCCCCCAGCTCTGGGCCTGCCCCGTTGTGCCCCGGTGCCCTCGTGATGTGGGGCTGGGGGATGCTAAACCCGCAGCTGCACTGGGATTCATCCCCCAGCTCTGGGCCTGCCCCGTTGTGCCCCGGTGCCCTCGTGATGTGGGGCTGGGGGATGCTAAACCCGCAGCTGCACTGGGATTCATCCCCCGCTCTGGGCCTGCCCCACTGTGCCCCGGTGCCCTCGTGATGTGGGGCTGGGGGATGCTAAACCCGCAGCTGCACTGGGATTCATCCCCCGGCTCTGGGCCTGCCCCGTTGTGCCCCGGTGCCCTCGTGATGTGGGGCTGGGGGATGCTAAACCCACAGCTGCACTGGGATTCATCCCCCAGCTCTGGGCCTGCCCCACTGTGCCCCAGTGCCCTCGTGATGTGGGGCTTGCACAACCTCCCCCCAGCAGCAGGTTTGCTTTCGAGGGCTGCCACAGGGAAGAGCATTTCCCCCTTCCCAGAGCGTGGGAGAGTTGTGGGGACCATCTCCCACAGGCAGGGACCAGCGCCCACAGGCAGGGACCAGCGCCCACAGGCAGGGACCAGCGCCCACAGGCAGGGACCATCTCCCACAGGCAGGGACCATCTCCCACAGGCAGGGACCATCTCCCACAGGCAGGGACCATCTCCCACAGGCAGGGACCATCTCCCACAGGCAGGGACCATCTCCCACAGGCAGGGACCATCTCCCACAGGCAGGGACCAGCACCCACAGGCAGGGACCAGCGCCCACAGGCAGGGACCAGCACCCACAGGCAGGGACCAGCACCCACAGGCAGGGACCAGCGCCCACAGGCAGGGACCAGCGCCCACAGGCAGGGACCATCTCCCACAGGCAGGGACCATCTCCCACAGGCAGGGACCAGCGCCCACAGGCAGGGACCATCTCCCACAGGCAGGGACCATCTCCCACAGGCAGGGACCAGCGCCCACAGGCAGGGACCATCTCCCACAGGCAGGGACCATCTCCCACAGGCAGGGACCAGCGCCCACAGGCAGGACCAGCGCCCACAGGCAGGGACCAGCGCCCACAGGCAGGGACCAGCGCCCACAGGCAGGGACCATCTCCCACAGGCAGGGACCATCTCCCACAGGCAGGGACCAGCGCCCACAGGCAGGGACCATCTCCCACAGGCAGGGACCAGCGCCCACAGGCAGGGACCAGCGCCCACAGGCAGGGACCAGCGCCCACAGGCAGGGACCAGCGCCCACAGGCAGGGACCAGCGCCCACAGGCAGGGACCATCTCCCACAGGCAGGGACCAGCGCCCACAGGCAGGGACCAGCGCCCACAGGCAGGGACCAGCTCCCACAGGCAGGGACCATCTCCCACAGGCAGGGACCATCTCCCACAGGCAGGGACCATCTCCCACAGGCAGGGACCAGCGCCCACAGGCAGGGACCAGCACCCAGCTCAGCCACATCCCAGCAACTTCACCCCAAGCTCAAGCCCAGGCTGGCACAAGCCACCAGCTCAATCAACCCGGCTTTGCTTTAAACCCAGCTTTGCTTTAGATCCATCTTTGCTTTAAACCCAGCTTTGCTTTAAACCCAGCTTTGCTTTAAACCCAGCTTTGCTTTAGATCCATCTTTGCTTTAAACCCATCTTATTTTAAACACAGCTTTTCTTTAATCCCAGCTTTGCTTTAAACACAGTTTGCTTTAAACCCAACTTTGTGTTAGATTCGGCTTCACGTTAAACCCATCTTTGCTTTAGATCCAGATTTGCTTTAAACTCGGCTTCTCTTTAAACCAGCTTCACTTTAAACCCAATTTAATTTAAACTCGGCTTCACTTTAAACCCAGTTTAATTTAAACCCAGCTTCACTTTAAACCCAATTTAATTTAAACCCGGCTTCACTTTAAACCCAATTTAATTTAAACCCAGCTTCAATTTAAACCCAATTTAATTTAAACCCGGCTTCACTTTAAACCCAATTTAATTTAAACCCAGCTTTCCTTTAAACCCAGCTTCAATTTAAACCCAATTTAATTTAAACCCGGCTTCACTTAAAACCCAGTTTAATTTAAACCCAGCTCTGCTTTAAACCCAGTTTAATTTAAACCCAGCTTCACTTTAAACCCAGCTTCGCTTTAAAGCTCATTGGGCTCCTCCAGTGGCGATGTCTGGGCTCCAGGGAGCTGAATGCACTTCCCAAAGCCAACCACAAGCTTCCCCCGAACGGCTTCAGAGCAGGACACGGGTCCCATTCCCCCAGCCTGGAAGCTTGGGATCGAAGGGAGAAGAGGAAAAGGCGCTGCTGGATGGGCAGGAGCCGGAGCAAGATGGGGACAGGGCTTCTTGGGAAGCATTCCCAATGGGAAACACAAAGCAGCTCCGTGCCCACAGCACCTGGAAATGCAGGGCTGGGAGCAGCAGAGGTTTACACCATGGGATGTGTTGCTGTGCCAGGGTTAACCCGCTGGGCCGGAATCCAGCCGGGAGCAGTGACTCACGCACCAGATCCCCATGGATCTCCATGTGTTTTCCAAGCCACGCAGGGGTTGTATAGGAACCACCCCATAACCCTCCTCATTCTTGCTCTCAGGCCAACAAGAGCCGTTCCCACAGCACAGCTGCAGCTCTGCTCCCTGAAAACCCCATGCGGGATGCTCCCCTCACAGCCCCCCATCCCCATTCCCGGTGAATGGAGGCCGGGATGCGCAGAACATCCCTGCAGCTCACCCCACATCCCCCCGTGTCCCGGGTGGGTATCCCGGGAGCAGCGCTCCCCTTTCCCCTGCGCCCTCGCAGCTTCCCCAATGGATTCCCCGTTCCTGCAAGCTCAACCCCTTCACCCCCGCATCCACCTGGAAGCCCCCGTCCCGCACCCGACACCTCGGTGCCACCCGCACCCAGCCTTGCGCATCCCCCGTGGCCTCCCCGCTCCCCCCCGGAACGGTCCATGCGGGGTTCCCCCCGCTCCTACCTGCGGCTGCCGGCACCATGCGCGGCCCGCGCCCAGGCGTTGCCCTTTTCCTGCCTCACCTTTCCAGTCCGGCGGCGGCGGCGGAGCCGGGAGCACCTCCCCCGTTAACCCCTTGCGCGCTGCGGAGCCCAGGGATGGGGAGCGCAGGGATGGGATGGGGGGGGACCGGATGGAGCAGCCTGAGCAGAGGGACTTGGGGTCCCCATGAGGCGGCTTCAGGGAGCGCTTGAGCCCAGAACCCCCCCCCCCAGTGCGGGGCTGCACCCCCAGAGTGAGAGCAGCAGCTCCGGGAGGGGATCCTGCCCCTCTGCTGTGGGAAGGGGGGACCTGAGAGCAGCTCCAGTGCCTGGAGGGGCTGCAGGGAACCTGGAGAGGGGCTGGGACAGGGGATGCAGGGACAGGGCAAGGGGAATGGCTTGAACCTGCCCGAGGGGAGCCTGAGCTGAGCTCTGAGGCAGAAGCTCTTCCCTGTGAGGGTGCTGAGGCGCTGGCACAGGGTGCCCAGAGAAGCTGTGGCTGCCCCGTCCCTGGCAGTGCTCAAGGCCAGGTTGGACACAGGGGCTTGGAGCACCCTGCAACAGTGGAAGGGGTCCCTGGGGCTGGATTGGGGCTGGAGGAGCTTTAGGGTCCCTTCAACCCAAACCATTCCATGGTTCCATGAAGCTCCTGCCCCGGAGCAGTCAATGGCAGTGGGGTTTTGCTGTGATGTGTGGGACATTCGAAGTGGGGCGTGGGGTGAGTCCGGGCACTGTCTGGTTCGTGCACGGCAGCGCATTCCCTGGACCGGCAGAACTGGCTCTGCACCTTCTTCCTGAGTCACAGCGGCCCCGGGCGCTGAGAGCAGGGCGACAAATCCCTCCTGCACCATAAACCCACAGGCGGGGACCCCCCCGCACTCCCATGGCCGCCAGCCCAGCCAGCGATGGGGCTACTGCAGGATGGAGATCGACCACCTCCTGTCACCGCCTTTCCTGCCTTTATTCCAGCCGGGATGGGGGTGGGAGCACATCACGGTTATGGTGGAGCAGCGTTATCCGCTGGTGGCACCCGGAGGCACCGGTTCCGGGCTCAGAGCGAGGTGAGGGTCTCGCTGGGGTCCGGGGGGGGGCTCGTTGCTGGTGGTGGGTCCTGGCTCCTCTCATCCTGCTCCTGCATCCCGGGACAGCCTCGCTGCTGGCAGGGACACAGAGGTGATGCTGAGCCCTTGTGCTTGCATTAAACTGGATCCAAGAAGGACCCAGTCCGGATGGGGGGGGATAGGATCAGGTCAGCATCTTCCCCCATGGTGCCACTGCACCCACCTCGGTTGTGGAGCCAGAGGAGGATCCGGGGTCCTCACTGCAGCCGCTCGCTGCCGGATCCAGCCCCATCTGCCAGCAGAGGAGGGTCACTGGGTTTGTCCCATGGATCCCCACCGGCCACCCCCCAGCAGGGTCTGGGTCTCTGAACAAGCCGGGGATCCCCCCAGCATCACTGCCCCCACCACGGCCTCTCCCCTCACCTGGGTCCTGGCCACCTTTGGCTCCATGTCCATCACCTCCACGCTCTCCTCGGAGTCACTGCCGAGCCGGCACGGCCCCTGCTCACCCCCCAGCCATGGGCACGCATCGGGACCCTGCCCACGGCAGGGAGCGTGCACTGGGGACAGCGGCTCCATGGGGCAAGCCCGACCCCGCACGGTGGTGGCCGTGCCATGGGGGCCCGGCTGGGGGGGGTCCTCCCATGCCTGGGCTTCGCTTCCCGGCGCTGGCGGCGCGGTGCCGGCAGCCTGGGCAATGGCCTCGGATAGGATCAGCGATGCCAGGGAGGTGGCGATGCCCTCGGCCCTCCCCGGCTCCGCGGCTGCCCCCGATGTCCCCAGCTCTTGGGATGGAGCCTCAGGGCTGGGACCGGGCTCCGGGGTCTCCTGGCTGGAGGTTGATGCTGTCTCTGAGAGGGACCCCCCGCTGGCGGGTGATGCCGGGGGTGGGCTGGGGACAGCGCTGCCCGGCTCCCCATTGGAGACGGCATCGGGGGCCCCGCTGCCTGCACCGGGGGACGTCGCCGTCGCCTCTGCTTCCACCGTGGGCCCCCAGTCCGGTGCCTTCCCCGGGCAGGGGAACACGGCCGGGGGGCTCACTGGGGACGAGATGACCAGAGAGCGGCGGCTGCTGGGGAGGGGGCAGGACAGGGGGGTTAAACCCACCTTGAGCACCATCTACAAGCATCACCCCATGGGCGATGCTGCCCCATTCGGCACCACCAGCGAATGGCTCCAATTAACCAAAGCGCCTTCAACCCCACGCTGGGTGATGCTCACCCACCCCAGTGCCATAGGGCTGGGGGCTGTGTCACCCGTCTGCTTTCTGGGGGGGGGGGTGATTAAGCCACTTGAAGCCCCCCTATTGAAGCCCATCTACCTGGGGACACCTTTGATGATGAAGACTTTGCTGGAGTGCTGCTTGTCCAGTTTGCCCATCACCTCGTAGAGGTCGCGGTTGAGCTGGGAGGGGGGGGAAGAAACACATGAGAGGGGCCCCCCCGGTGCCACCCATCACCAGCAGCACCAGCATCCTCGAGCTGCGTTCAGTTACTGGGCTAAATGAAGAGCAGTGAGGACTCGAGGTGCAGCCAGAGCAGCAAGGGGTGGCTGTGAGGATGCTGGGGTGTGGGGGGGGTGAAGGGGCCTTGCCCCCCACCTTGCTCATCTCCTTGTAGAAGACATCGCGGAGGTTGGAGATGTTCTGGAAGATGGTCACATAACAGGCGATGCGGCTGGGGGCAGGAAACACGGCGGGAGATGGGGGGGAAAAACGGGGGGGGATGGGGGGAACGGGGGGAGATGGGGAGGGGGAGATGGGGACGGGGGGAGATGGGGAAGGGGGGGAGATGGGGAAAACGGGGGAGATGGGGGGAAAACGGGGAGATGGGGGAAACGGGGGGAGATGGGGGAAAACGGGGGGAGATGGGAAACGGGGGGAGATGGGGGAAAACGGGGGGAGAGGGGAGAAAGATGGGGGAGATGGGGAGAAAAACGGGGGGAGATGGGGGAAACACGGTGGGAGATGGGGAAACAGGGGGAGATGGGGAGAAAAACGGGGGGAGATGGGGGAAACACGGGGGAGATGGGGAGGGGAGTGGGGGAGGGGGAATGGGGGGGTGGGAAACAGGGGGAGATGGGGGGAAACGGGGGGAGATGGGGGAAAAGGGGGGAGATGGGGGGAAAGGGGAGATGGGGAAACGGGGGGAGATGGGGAAGGGGAGATGGGACGGGGGAGATGGGGGGAACGGGGGGAGATGGGGGGGAACGGGGGGAGATGGGGGGAAAACGGGGGGAGATGGGGGGAACGGGGGGAGATGGGGGGGGAAAAACGGGGGAGATGGGGGGAAACGGGAGTGGGGGAACGGGGGAGAGGAAATGGGGGGAGATGGGGAAAAACGGGGGAGATGGGGGGAAACGGGGGGTGGGGAAAACGGGGGGAGATGGGGGGAGGGAGGGGGGGAGTGGGGAAAGGGGGGAGATGGGGGAAAAACGGGGGAGATGGGGGGAAAACCGGTGGCAGATGAGGGGAAAAGGGGGAGATGAAGGGAGGGGGAGAGGGGGAGATGGGGGGGAAAACCGGGGGCAGATGAGGGGGAAAAACGGGGGGAGATGGGGGGAAAAACGGGGGGAGATGGGGGAAAAACGGGGGGAGATGGGGAACGGGGGAGAGGGGAGAGGGGAGAAAGATGGGGGAGATGGGGGAAAACCGGGGGCAGATGGGGGGAGGGGGAGAGGGGGGGGGGGAGTGGGGGGAAACGGGGGCAGATGGGGGGAAAACGGGGGGAGATGGGGGAAAAACGGGGGAGATGGGGAGGGGGGAGTGGGGGGGGTGGAGATGGGGAAACAGGGGAGATGGGGGAAAACGGGGGGAGATGGGGGAAAAACGGGAGAGATGGGGGAAAAACGGGGGGAGATGGGGGGAAAACGGGGGGAGATGGGGGGAGAAAGACAGGGGAGATGGGGGAAACACGGGGGGAGATGGGGGGGGCTCGGGGATGCTGAGCGCGCAGCGGGGAGCCCCCATCCTCCTGTCCCGGGGTGGCCTCTCTGCATCCGTGGTGCTGCCACCTCCCGGCTGCCACCGGACCCTCCGCTATCGCTGCCGGTCCCTTTGGGGACCCCCCCCCCCCTTTTACCCTCCATGGGGGGCAAATGGGGCTCAGCGACCGCTTCTGTGCTCAGCTGATGCTTTCCGACGGCACCCACGGGGCCGGGGGCCGCTGCCTTCGCCTCCCCCTTTGCGCACAGGGAGCTGCGGTGCCATCGGCTTCTGGGCAGGATCAACCCCCGGGGTCCTGCCGTGCCCCCCGGTACCTGCCATAGAGAACGGGCAGCTCCTCCCGAAGGTCCCGGTTGAGGTCCTCAAACACAGCCTGGGCTTTATTGAACTCTTCCTCAGCCTATGGGGAGGGATGGAGGGGGGCTGTGGCCGTGTGGGGGGGCAGCAGGGGCAGGGGGGGCTGTACCGGGGGGCCGGGGGGGGCATCACCTTGGCTATTTTCGCCTCGTCCTTTTTCTTGGCTCCCTGCAGAGCCTCCAGGTGGTGCCGGGCGCTGTCGTAATCCACCAGCTTGCGGCCGCGCTTGGCGATGCGCTCCTGGGCAGGGGGCAAAGCTGAGCCAGGATCGGGCCCCCCGCCCCAAACCCCCAAACCCTATGGGGGTACCTTGAAGTCCCCGAACTGAGCCAGGTAATTCTCCATCAAGCGCAGGGCTTGGTCGGCCAGCTTCGCCTCGTAGTCATCCCACAGGAGGTTGTTGCTCTGTGGGTAAAGGGACAGGGCTACAACAGGACCCCCCGCACCGCCTCCCCCCCCAACCGGGCCGTACGTGCTGGGCTGCATCCCCAGAGACCCCCCCTATGGCTCAGCTCCCGGTCCCCCCCCCCCCATGCATCCCTTTGGGGATGGAAGGGGCTCACATCTGCGATGGCTTTGAGCTCCTCGTGGCCGTCCCAGTCGGGGCTGTAGATCTCCTGCAGTGTGTCGGCCACTCGCCGGGAGCTGTCGTGCATCACTGCGGGGATGGGATCGCGATAAAGGGCCTCAATGGAGCCTTCATTGGCTTGGATTCCTTATCCCGGCTCAACCCCATCCGTGCTGCCCATGGGGCACATTCACAAAGCCCCTTACCCTTCACAGCACCAAGGAAAGCCTTGAGGTCCTTGTACAGTTTATGGCCTTCGTTCTGCAAAGCAACGCAGCCAGACCCGGGTGAGGGATGGGTGACCCCAAGGGGTGAAGTTGGGGTGCCCCCGTCCCCCCCCGTTCCCCGCTGGAACCTGCTGCAGCTGGAAGTTGTAGGCGCTCTGCTCAAATTGCTCGTCCTTGGTTTCCACCGTTTTGCCCAGTTTCTGCAAAACCTGGGATGGAGAAGGGGGAAATGTGGGAAAAGGTCAGGTTTCCAAACTGGAACGGGGAGATTGGGATGAGCTCTTAGGCAGAAGCTCTCCCCTGTGAGGGTGCTGAGGCGCTGGCACAGGGTGCCCAGAGAAGCTGGGGCTGCCCCATCCCTGCCAGTGCTCAAGGACACAGGGGCTTGGAGCCCCCTGCTCCAGTGGAAGGGGTCCCTGGGGCTGGATTGGAGCTTTCAGTTCCCTTCACCCCAACCCGTTCCCTGTTTTCATGGTCCTATGAAGAAGCATCAACCCTGAGCCCACAGGGGCTGCTGGGGATGCAGCAGAGCTGATGCTGAGCTGGGCTTTGCGTGGGGGATGCAGAGTTTGGGCACATCCCTCAGTGCTTTTGTGTTTGGAGGAGAACGGTGACTTTCTGGGTGCCCACCCATCACCCTACCCTATAAACCCCATAGGTGCAGCCCTGTGTGCCCCAGCACGTCCATGGATGTGGCCATGGGGGCAGGCAGAGCCCTGGGGATGAACCCGCTCTGTGGCCAAAGGCTGCTTCCTGGTGTGGCCAGGAAGACGTTGATGCCCCGGGAAGCAGCCAGAGCCTGGCCCCGGCTGATAGAGCCCTGGGGAAGCCGAATTTAGCCCCGAGGCCCAGCCAGGAAACCCGGGACCCTGTGGGTTTGGTGGGG
The DNA here is from genome assembly GCF_033783945.1 of Neopsephotus bourkii. NCBI lineage: Eukaryota > Metazoa > Chordata > Aves > Psittaciformes > Psittacidae > Neopsephotus > Neopsephotus bourkii. Next base: position 116,539 of record NW_026900602.1, read on the forward strand.
CTGGGGCCTCGCTGCCTTTGGGGGGGGGGAATGGGAAAGAGCTGCCCCGAACAGCCCCAAAACAGCCGAGAGTTGCCCCATTTCTGCCCGCTTCCGGAGCCCTTCCCCCTCGCTTCCTGCCTGGCTGGCACGGGCTCTGCCGGCATTCCCATCACCATCCCCAGCCTGCATCCCGGTGGGGACCGTCCCCCCTGGCCAGCCCCGGGGACCCCCCTCCCGCAGCACACAGCCCCCCCATAGCCTCCGGAAAGCGTTTTGGGTGGAAAAACCCCACTTTTAGCGAAGCCAGCGGCTGCCAAAGCAGCCTGGGGGGACTTTGGGGAGATGCCACCAAGCCGAAAGCCTTGGAGCATCGATGCCGTTGACCCAGGAGCACCCAATGAACACCCTGTGAGCACCCATGGGTGCTGAGCGGTGCCCATTGCGCTGCCCCCTCCGTGCCAAGTAGAAACGAGGGGATAAAGCAAAGAAAGGGGGTTTGGGGCTGGGTACGGGGGCAGCTTCGCACCCACCTTCTCCTGCGCGCGGCTGAAGCGCTTCTGGACCTGCCTGGCGAAGAGCCCGGCGCCGCTGCCCCTGCCCTCTGCCATGGCCTCGGCTCGGCTCCCGCTGCACCGCGATGCTGCGGGGGGAGGAAGTTGGAGGCGAAGCATCCGCAGCCCCCCCGGAAAGGCTGCGCTGCGCCCATGGGGGTGATGGGGACCCCGCCCCTGCCGGCATTGGGGTAACCTCGGGGTTCGGGGCGGTTTTGGTGCTGTCCCTCTGCCCGGTGGGGTCGTGGCCCTGGTGACCCTCCAGGGTGCAGCCATGGGGTGAGGTGGTCGCAGGCATCGAGCCCCACAGCTCTCGTTGCGAGGGAGGTGGGGTTGGAAAGGGAATGGAGCTGATGGGAGGGAAACGTCCCAGCTGCAGCCCCCATATTGTTCTGTATCCCGTTGCTGCCCATGAAGGGGATTTGCAGCCGTTTCCCCTTTTCCATTACCCCAAATGTCCTGGGTCCAGCAGTAGCAGTCATTGTTCTCCTTCTTGGTACCTGGTGCAGGGCTGTGGTTTGACTTTCAGCTGGGAACAGAGCTGGTAACAGTGATGGTTTGGTTTGGCCAAGGACTTTGTGAGCCTCCTGCTCTGCCAGGGAGGAGGGGAGCCGGGAGGAAGCAGGGACAGGACACCTGACCCAAACTGACCCAAGAGGTATTCCATAGCACAGCACGGCATGGCCAGGAGGGAACCGGGAGATACCCGGAAGGGCTGGGACTGCAGGGTGGGATGAGGTATCGGTGGGTGCTTGGTCAGGCTGGGGGGGCGAGATGTTGTATTCTCTTCCCTTGTTATTCCCTTTATCATTACTATTATTGGTGGTAGCAGTAGTGATTTGTGTTATACCTGAGTTACTGAACTGTTCTTATCTCAACCCATTCTTGCTGATTCTCCTCTCCATCCCCCCTGGAGTAGGGGGAGGCAAGAAGGGGGGGAGTGAGTGAACGAGCTGCCTGGCTGGGGTTAAACCACGACACCAAGAACTCTGGCTGCTCTGAGAGCCCAGGCCCGGTTGCTTTTCCCAGCGTCTCTTCCTGCAGGTGTGAGGAAGAGGAGGGATGCAGCCCGAGGGATGCTCTGAAAGATTGCTTAGGGTTGGAAGGGAAAGGCTTGCTCACAGTGGGACAAAGCATCCATCAGAGAGAGGAACGGGTTTTATTGACCCCAGTCAATGCGTTCAACCCCCTCCAATGAACATGCATGGGAAGGTGATGTCCATCCCTGGAGCAGGACGGGGCTCTTCTGCCGCCGCTCAGTTCTACCCGGTCACCTGCAAGAGGGAGAAAGGCAACGGCTGAGCCAAGCAGGGATGGAGCAAGGCCGATGCCAGGTCCCAGCGCCCCAGCGGCCGCCTTACACTGGAGATCCAGGAGATGTAGGCAGAGACGCGGGTGAACACGGTGGGTTTGCGCTGCACGTTGCAGCCCAGGCTGGAGACGAAGCTGGTGACACCGTGGACCTGGTACTGCCCATTCACGGCGCAGTGGAGGGGGCCTCCGGAATCACCCTGGGGGCGAGGAGCAGCGTGGGGCAGGAGGAACGGGGATGCCGGGGGGATGCCATTGGGGAAGCGAGGCCCTGGGGTGTACCTGGCAGCCGGAGCGCATGCCGTCACCGCCGGCGCACACCATGGTGCTCTTGACCATGGAACCCCAGTAGAGTAAACCGGAGCAGACCTGGTAGCTCACCACGGGCAGGGGTGCCTGCAGCAGGACGCTGGAGAGCTGCCCGTTGGCTGCACGCAACCAAGACCGGTCAAGCGCTGGTAAATGCAGCAACCCCTTCCCTTCCATTGCCAAAGCAGAGCCCACCCCAACCAACCCCGGGCAATGCCACATCCAACCCAAGCCCTGTGTGATGCCTCCTGGGCCTCAAAGGGCTCAACAGCATCCTTCAACCGGTTCCCATGGTTTGGGGGGGATTGAGGGCCCAATGGCACTCACTGCGGGTGAGCCCCCAGCCCGTGATGTAGCAGGGGTAGTTGTTGGGCAGGATGGAGCCCTCCTGGGGCAGCACCGCCAGCTGCACGTAGTCATTCAGGCGGGCAGAGGTGGACAGGCGGATGAGGGCGATGTCGTAGCTGGGGAGAGGAAGGGGATGATGCTGTAAGGACCAGCCCCATTCCCAGCAGTGCTCCCCCCAAACCCCCTTTGCTGGGTGTTACCCTCTGCCAGCGTCACCGTTCCAGTAGGGATGGACGACGATCTGGCTCACGCTGAAGATCTGCTCGTTGCCATTGCCCACGTTGAGGTTGTGAGCGCCGGCCACCACGCGCAGGGTCACGTCACTGTGGGAAGGGGGAACAACACCGGATCAGGCCCTGAATGATGGGTACCTCAAGAGAAGGGTTCGGTGATGGATGATGCTCCCAGAGGTGCTCCATGGAACCCCTCATGGAGAACCATCAGAGATCTCAAAGCACCATCGCTCTCTGGGCTGCAACAGCCAGAGCTCCCCCTTGGAAAGGTGTTTGGTGGGGAATGGCTTCTCCATGCTCCTGCTCACCCTTCCACGCAGTGGGCCGCCGTCACCACCCAGTTCCTCCGGATGAGGGACCCCCCGCAGGTGTGATGCCAGCCTCCCCTGGCGTAATACTGGAGGGAGATCTGGGCAGGGGGAACACGAGCAGTGTGAGGGGGTCTCACCGCAGGGCCGCGGTTGGGATGAGATCCCTATGGGATCGCCCAGGAAGGACCCACCTGGGAGGGCCAGGAGTGCGAGCGCGCCTCGGTGCCGCCGACCACCCGCTCTGTGCCATGGAGATCCGGCTCGGAGCAGCGCCCTGCGGGACAGGAGGAGGTGGGCATGGGGAGAGGGGAGCTGCGGGCATTGAGGCCGGTGGCTGCCGGCAGAGCACGTACCGCAGAGGGCGAGGGCAGCGAGGAGCAGGAGCTGCAGCATCGTCCTGGACCACGGCGGAGAGGCTGGGGCTGGGGCTGCGCCGCAGGGCTCTTAAAGGGGATGGGGAAGGAGGGGTGGGAAGAAAAGCAGGTGCCATGGCCCTATCGAGTAGCCTTGGTCCCTGCTCCAAAACACACCTGGCCCCAAGGGTCAGTGCCAAAAGCACCCAAGGTTCCATCAGCCCCAGGCCCTGGGGGATGATGCCCCCTCTTGCATCTTCCTCTTCTGCACATCTCAGGTGATGGTGATGTGATTTGCAGTCATAAGCCCTGCCTGCACTGTGGGATGGCTCCAAGAGGTCTATCCAACACGTGAAGGGTGCCTGCATCATCACAGGGACAGGGAAACCAAGGCAAATATAAGGCAAGAGCTTCAAAAAACCCACCCTGGACAACCAGCACTGGAGCAGGGACCTGACACAACCTCCATGGGGTGTTATGGAATCATGGAATAGGTTGGGTTGGAAAGGACCTGAAGCTCATCCAGTTCCAACCCCTGCCATGGGCAGGGACACCTCGCTCTAAACCATCTCACCCAAGGCCTCATCCAACCTGGCCTTGAACACTGCAGGGATGGAGCATTCACAACCTCCCTGGGCACCCATTCCAGTGCCTCACCGCCCTTACAGGAAAGAATTTCCTCCTTAGATCCAATCTAAATTGGGGCTGTTTTGGGGTTAAACGAAGCACCAGGAGGGTTTGCAACAACAACGTGGTTTCTGGCCAGAACACTTTGAGTTTTCCACCCTTCAGAAAGAAATGGAGGCTGTGCTGGGGGCTGAGCCCACAGCATGGAGGGGTTTGCTCCTCTGATGGAGCAATGGCTGGAACGCGGTGTTTGTGATAGGGGTGGTGATGGAGTCGCCCTGATAAAGAAGATAAAAAGGAGCCAAAGAAAAGCACCTGCTGCAGTTCTGCTCTTATCTGCAAGGAAAACATGAGCTTCCATATGGAAAATGGTCTCCAAATAATCATTATTTGGTTTATGGGCACAGAGGGGACCGCAGGGAGGGACAGCAGCAAAGGCTGAAGGACGCCCCAACCCAGCTTGGAACCACTTCAAATGGGACAGGCCATTGCAAAACCAGCTTTTAAACCCATTTTTGGGTTGCAAAAGGGTGTTTCCAGGGTAAGAAAAGGGAGGGAAACCGATAGAGAGGAGCTCAGAGGACGCCAGAGACGGGATGTCCATAAAATAAATCATCTCTTTATTCCATGTCTTATATCCAAAGATGGTTCTTCCATCCCCACGCCACTTCCAGGAGGGGTTTTCCCCCTACTTGAAATGGCAAAGAGGTGGCACCTACAGTAGTTGGGCTTGAGGAGGACCGAGGGAGGGAGCGATGCTGTGCCGGGCACCGGTGAGGCCTCTCCGGGAGGATGCTGTGGTGCAGTGGAGCCCTGCATTGGAGCCACCCTAGAGCTGAACCGCACCAAGGGGTCACCATCAGAACAAAAAGAGGGATGAAAGGGCTCTCATTCCCCCTCCACATCAAGGCTGGTCCCTTGGGCCCAGTTCCAGCATCTTGGCAGCGCCACGGTGCCCAGGGCTGGATCCTGGAGGGCGGAATTCCCTTGTCCACATGGGGCACCCATGATCCAGCTCCCCACAGGGTGGGCTGCCCATCTCATCGCCATCATCCTCCTCCTCACTGGTAGGGGGGGTTTGAATGCCTGATGTGAATCCCAGAGCCTCTGGCTGGAGCCAGGGAGGGGGAGGATGAGCAGCGGGTACCCAAGAGCATCCTCGGGCTGTGTTGAGGCTCTGTGGGGTACGGCCGGCCGAGCTTGGCTCACCAGGCTGCCCCGCTCCAAAGGCACAGGACTGAGCTCAAGGCAACCACGAATGCAGCATATTTAAGGCTTCTGCTTCTTAAATTAAAAAGGAAGGAGTTTGGTTTGGATTCTGCTCTCCTGAGCGCGGCTGGGGGCAGCTTTGGGGGGGGCTCGGGCTGCTCTAAGTGAAGGACCAGAGCTGGTGGGGGTCTGCCAGGTTGCAGGGAGCCATCCCCGGGTGCTTCCCTCTCGCCGTCAGGCACATCCCAGAGGCCGGGTTCTTTATCAGCCGGTCCTGATGGAAAACAGAGCTCAGTGATGCCGGTGGGATGCAGAGGGGATGCACCCTCAGCACCGTCACAAGGGGGATGCTGGCACCGTCCCCTCCGGGGGTCCCTCCCATGGTGATGCCACCCCTCACCTGCGCCAGGTCCCACTCCTCGCTGGCTGACACCCGCCCTGGTTTCCCTCTGTACTGGCACTCCCGCAGCTCGGCCGAGCCTGCTCCAGCCCGCAGGCAGAGCTCCTTCCCGATGTTGTGCCGCAGCTCCCGCTGGCTCGTGTACTCAAAGTACTGGGGGGGACAGGAGCGGAGGTGGGCGTCAGAGGGACCCCAATGGGGACAACCAGGGCGGTGGCAGGAGAGGGAAAGGCTGGGGCTGATGGAGCCCACCTGGTTGCCCCCCAGCCCGTGGCAGGGGTACATGATGAGCGGCTTCCCACCGTGGTTGTTCTCACCGACGTCCAGGCAGCTCTTGGTGCCCTCGTTTTTGATCTGCAGGGGCGCAAGCAAAGGGGCAAGGGGGTGAGCGGGGAGGGACCCGCCTCGGGTTTGGGCTTTGCAGGGCGCTCATCGCTGTGCAAACACAATCCCGGTACCAGGCGCTGCGTCCGGGTCCCTTGTGAGGAACGCCCGTGCCAACGCCTCTGTCCCAGCGAGCCGAAGGGGAGACGGCCCCGGGATGAGGTTTCAGGAAGCAAAGGTGAATGAGAGCTGGTCCGGAGCCAGCGCCCGGCCCTCGCCCTGCCCGTGCCGCATCATGGAGAGGGGCAGGACCCGGACCCCCGCACCCAGCTTGGAGCCGAGGGCTGGGATTTGGCTGCTCCGTCCTCAGGGATGGAGCCAGGGCTCCGCTTTGCCCGGCCCCAGCTCTGCTCCTCAGCGCGGTGCTGGGGAAGCGCTGAGCTCTTTCGCCTGATTTAACCCAATGTTTAAACCCAGCGCCACGGATCCCCCACCCGGAGCTCGCCCCAAACCCGCTCTGCCGGATTCCAGCCCTTTCCTTGGCAGCCAGAGCCCAAACCGGCCCCACCAGCCGGGGATGGACACGGCAGCACCAAAGCCTCTCAAAGTGCTGCTTTAACGGCAACCCCCCCAAACCCAACCTTGGGGGCTCCAACGCTGTTCCTACGCAAGGACCGAGCCCAGAGGGGTGCTCCGGGCACCCGGCACCTACCGCTCCATAGAAGGCTGGGCTCAGGTCGGGGACGAACATCTCGGGGTAGATGGTCTGGAGGTACCAGGTGAAGTTCCGGCAGTGGAGCCGCTCCCTCAGCCTGCGCCGCTCTGCAATGTCACCATACGTCTTCTATCGACAAAGCCACGTGAGAGAATTAAACCAACCTCCAAAGCCAGCAAGGAAGCAGCAAAGCCCCCCCTCGGGCTGGGCTCCCAGGGCCCTGGTGCTGTCACACTGGAGGGTTTGGTGGTGTAAAAGGGACATTAAAAACCTCAAAACCCCGTTTTTCTACTAGAAAACACGATGATGGAATAGAACACCTCCAAAAGCAGGGGTTTGGCTGAGCCCACCTCCGCCTCCAGGTTTGGCATCGCGGCGCAAGGGTTTGGTGGTGTAAAAGGGACATTAAAAACCTCAAAACCCCGTTTTCTAGTATAGAAAACACGATGATGGAATAGAACACCTCCAAAAGCAGGGGTTTGGCTGAGCCCACCTCCACCTCCAGGTTTGGCATCGCAGTGCAAGGGTTTGGTGGTGTAAAAGTGATTAAAAACCTCAAAACCCCGTTTTCTAGTATAGAAAACACGATGATCGAATAGAACACCCCCAAAAGCAGGGGTTTGGCTGAGCCCACCTCAGCCTCCAGGTTTGGCATCGCGGTGCAAGGGTTTGGTGGTGTAAAAGTGATTAAAAACCTCAAAACCCCGTTTTTCTACTAGAAAACACGATGATGGCATAGAACACCCCCAAAAGCAGGGGTTTGGCTGAGCCCCCCTCCGCCTCCAGGTTTGGCATCGCAGTGCAAGGGTTTGGTGGTGTAAAAGTGACATTAAATACCTCAAAACCCCGTTTTCTAGTATAGAAAACACGATGATGGAATAGAACCCCTCCAAAAGCAGGGGTTTGGCTGAGCCCACCTCCGCCTCCAGGTTTGGCATCGCGGCGCAAGGGTTTGGTGGTGTAAAAGTGATTAAAAACCTCAAAACCCCGTTTTTCTGCTAGAAAACACGATGATCGCATAGAACACCCCCAAAAGCAGGGGTTTGGCTGAGCCCACCTCCTCCCCTGCTCAGGTCTGAGCTCCCAGCAGGATCAATCCCCTCCTGGAAGCCCATTGGGGTGCCCAGTACCTCTCTGGCCATCTGGGCAGCTTGCTGGTTCCTCCTGTAGAAGATCTCCTTGTAGTCGTCCATCCAGACCTCGGCCAGGCGGACCTGGTTCCTGGAGATGACCTGGGTGCCCTTGGGGAAGGTGTGGGGGCTCTTGGAGCGGAAGACGTGACCCACGACAGAGCAAGGGATGATCTCAATCTGACCCCCGCACTGCCAGACCTATGGGGATGCACGGCCTCAGACTGGGGCAGTCCCCATAGCCCCCAACAAGAAGATGCCCTTTGGAGGTGGCCCCAACCCCTCCTTACCCTGAAGGACATCTCCACGTTCTCGCCCCCCCAGATCTCCATCTGATCATCATAGGAGCCGATGTGCTCGAAGTAGGACCTGGAGATGGCAAAGAGGCCACCAGCAAAGGTCGGGGACCTACGGGGAAGGGAGAAAGAGCATCAGAATAGGGGTAAAATAAAGCCAGAGAAGCAGGAGCCCGAGTCCTGGGGCCACCGTGGCCCTCATGAGCAGCGTCCCCCCATCTCCCTGCCCCACATGTGCTGGCTTTGGCAGTGGGGCCGGACCCAGCTCGCAGCATCACAAGGGGGGGCTCGCTGCCAGCTGGGACTCCAGCAATGGGGATATTGTTACCCAGAGCCTATTGAAGGGCAGAAGGGGGGAGCTGGGAGCGCGCCCTGCTGCTGCTCTAATCTTTTCCATCTGATGCTTAGGGGAGGCTGGAACAGGAACTCGCTTTCATTCGGGAAGAGGAGAATAAAGCAGGATCCGCCGAGCGGCCGCGGCGCTGGGCACCGCCGGGAGCCAAACCCCCGCCTCCTGCCACAAGGGACCTTTATTGGGATGGGAGCATCCCCAGGTGCCCTCTGCACAGAGCCAGGGGCGTGGATGGGGCCAGGCAGCATCCAATGGAGCGGGGCTGCAGCGGGGAGGTGCAAGGGCAAAATCAACGCTGGGTTTCTCTACGTGTGAAATAAGGGGATGAAAACTGGGGGGTTTGGTGCAATGGGATGTGCAGGAGGCGCGTTCCTGCTGCTGGGCCAGCGCAGGTGCCCACGTACCCGGTACCCAGGAGCAAGGAGAGAGAAGGCAGCGATTAAACCCTTAATGAGAGACTTCACAGGGCTGGATGGAGGCGACTCAAAGGGGGGTTTGCAAAGGGCCTTTGTGGCTCCATGTCCTCTGAACCCCAGGGGAGGCATCCCCGGTGCCAGCCCCCCAGCTCTGACCGTGCCTGAGCATCCTCTACTGGATGCAAACCACCTGAGATCCCTCAAGCCAAGCAGCCCGCGGTGGAAGCTGCACTGGGAAAGGGCCAGAGGCATTGAGGACAATGGGGAAAGCATCGATTTGTTAGGAAAAGGAGCAAAATCCAACAGGAGGAAGGGGCAGTTTCCCGACACAGGGTCCCCAGCTCTTTGTCACCCCTGCCTGCCCTCCCTACGCACCCTGCAGCAGCCACGCATTGCAGCCTTTGGGTCTGGGCATGGCATTCCCAGCACTCATGAACTTCTATGAGCATCCGAGCGGATCAATCCCATCCTTACTTGATGGGGAAGGTCTCATCCTTCCTCCGCTGCCTCTCCCGGGGCGGGACGACCTCCCAGCCGAACGTGAGGCTCCAGTCGAAGTTGCCCCTGCTGTGCTGCTTCCCGTTCTGGACAGGCTTGGAGAACTCGAAGGTGTTGAGGTCGATGGTGGCGATGTCGGGGCTCACGACGGCCGTCGGCTCTTGGGCGATGCGGGATAAGAGGGGTTCGAGCCAGCCATGGAAGCACTCGCCTGGTGGGACACGGGGGAGGGTTGGCCATGGGGCCGCCACCACTTCACCCTCCCATTGCGGGTACTCACAGTGGGCATCCAGGAAGGTGAGGACCTCGCCGCTGGCCACGCTGGCCCCCAGCAGCCGCGCTGTGATGAGCCCCTTGCGCTGCTGCTGCCGCACGACCCGCACGATCTGGAGCTGCTCCACGTAGCGGTCCAGCTCGTCCTGCAGGTACTCTGTGGGCAAAGGGGGAGATGGCAGCCCCTGCACCCCGCTGCCTCCACCCCATCCCTGCACATGGCTCAGATCCTGGGCACTCGGAGCCTCCGCATCCAGGAGTGGGTTTGGGTACAGAAAGTGAGCGTTGCAAAGGAGCCGCTGCTAATCCCCCTTTAGAGAGGGATTAGGGGAACAATGGCGTGAGGAGGTCTCCTGCTCTGCACTGAAGTGCTACTGGGGGAAACTGGGATTTCTCTGGTAGTGCTCAAGGCCAGGTTGGACACAGGGGCTTGGAGCACCCTGCTCCAGTGGAAGGGGTCCCTGGATGCTCTTTAAGTTCCCTTCATCCCAACCCATCCCATGATGATCCCTGCCAAGAGCAGGGAAGTGCCAAGTGAGAGCCAGGACACCCAGAGATGCACCCCAGGAATGATGCACCCCAAGTCTGATCCCCATCCCCACCACTGCAGGACGGATCCCCCCCGGCCTGTGGATGAGAAAACCCCGCAGCACCCAATGGCTCTGCTCCTTGGGAACCCGTGCAGGGAGCGTCGGGAGAGGGAGCAAAGTCCGCTCCTCCCAGCGCCCTGACGCTGAGCCCCACATTAATGTGCTGGGGGTGTAGGTCAGGATGGGTGCAGCCCGCGGGCACGCTGATGACGGAGGTGCGGGATGCGGGAGGAGCACCGGGGTTTCCTCCAGGGCTGGGTTAACAGCAGGGCCTGGGAAGGGACAATCCCTAAGGGTGCTCCTGGGTGGATACAGAGCGATGGGGAAGAACTGGGTGCAGCCGCAGCTCCTCAACAGCACCGCTGTGCCCAGGGAAGATGCTCAGCATCCCCCTGCATCCCTCCAGCCCCTGCATCCCACCCACCGTCCGTGCTGGCGTCGTCCACCAGGATGATCTCCTTGAGCAGGAGGGCAGGGGAGGTGTGCAGGACGCTGTACACCGTCCGCAGCAGCGTGGACCAGGCTTCGTTGTGGAAGACGATGACCACGCTGGTGGTGGGCAGGGGCGGGCACCGCTTGAACTTCTGGTCGATGCACCTCAGAGACAAAGCAGCAGCCTAAGCACGACCGGGGCAGCATCACAGAACCAGAACCCCCCCACACACACCGTGCCCCCCGCCCCAGACCCCGGCCCCAGCGGCTCCCAGCTCATCGCTGCTTTGATTCCCATTGATTTCCACCCGCCGGCGCTGGAGTGAATGACATTCCTGGCCCCGGTGTCCCCCCATTGTGCCTGCTACACCTGCTAAGCACGGATAATCGCCTGCCAGCGCAGGGGGGCACCAGCTTCACACCCGCGCTGGGTCTCCAGCTCCTATTCAAGCCTTCCCCAGCCCACCCCCCTTGAGCAGACAAGGCCTGGGGGAGGCTTTAATCTGGCAGCCCATGGCTGGAGGGCAGGCGAGGAAATCCCTCGGGTTTGTGCCTCTTCCTTCGCCCCCTGCGCCCTGGGGGGGGCCGGGGCTGTTCCACTCGGATAAGAAAAGAAAAAGTCCGATTACTGGAGCCGGCTGGAATAAAAGGGAAAGGAGGGAGAAGGAGGGGGGGAAAAGATGCTGGAGCCCCCCGGCCACAAGCGGGAGACACAAAGAGCAACCCCTGGTTTTTGCTTGACGCTGTTAAAAACCAACGCCAAGGGGGCAAAAATGAGGGGGGGGAACTCGTAAATGGAGGTGGGTTTCCAGCTCTCCCTGTGTCTGATGCCCCGGTGCCACTGTCCCGATCCACTTCCATTTCCCGTTACGCTTCCCCATGGATGGAGCCTGCAGCCCCACCAGGCTCTTACTCGGGAGGGCGGCTGTCGGGTCCCAGCGCTCGCTGGAGGGAGATGCGGTCGCTGGCGAAGGCGTTGAAGCAATGCTTCTCGTAGCCCCGCTCCTTCTCCTTCGTCTCCTCCGGTGTCCATCGATCCTTCTTGAAGGCTTTGCCGTCGGCTCCGGGGCTGGCGGGGTCCTGGGGGGGTCTCTCCATGAGGGGCCGGAGCTCTGCCGCTGTGTAGACCCCAGGCAGGCAGGAGCGAGCGCTGGGGGCCGGCTCCTCCTGCCGAACCGGGGCTCCGATCTGCAGCTTGGGCATCGAGTCCCGGATGTTGTGGACCGCCCCCAGCATCAGGTCAAGGACTTGGTCCTTCCCCTGGACGATGTTCTTCAACCAAGGCTCCTCGCGCGGGTCCTTGCTCCCCACGTCCTTCTGCAGGATGAAGAGGAAGATGACGAAGATGGCGCCGGCCAAAGCCACCTTCAAGGGGCTGTAGCGCCTCCGGAAAAACCTCATTTTCCCTTTTCCCCTGGGGTTTCCAAAGGGTGCCCCCCTGTCGTGATGGGTGTCTCAGGGATGTTGGCTCTCAGGGTGCTTCATGATGCTCTGCCCCGGTCCTCTGGCCTGGAGAGAAGGAGAAACACCTGCGGGTTAACTCACAGACTGGATGCGCTTTGGGAACGACCCCTTGATATCAATACATTATTAATTAGATACCAATATAAAGTTCAATCTCTGCAAAGGGGGCAAACAAAACCTGCAAACCCCATTCCCCCCCCAGGGCCCTTCCAGCCCATAAATCCACCACCAGCAAACAGCGATGCTCAACACCGCTGCCAGGTGAGCTGGATCCTGCCCACCACAAGCATGGCACAGCCCCAGCAGTTCCTCCTGGTACCGAGGCAGCCGCTGCAGCATCCTCCCCGTTACCAAACATTAACACAGAGCCACACAACAAGCTGAAATCCTTTTCCCCGCTGGAAAAAGCCTTTCCCCCCGTGGTTTCCCCGTTGCTGGGGAGGAAAACCATGTGCAAGACCCCGCACCGAGAGCTCAGCACCGGTTACAAAGCACCACCGGGGCCCGGCCGAGCTTTCCCAGCGCCAGCAAACCTCCCGCGGCTGTTCTTTGTGAGCCGCTGCCGCCGGAGCATGGACAAGCTCCATGGGAGCCATTCACCAGCATCTCCTCCTCCTCCTCCTCGGTGTTCCCCCCCCTTCCTCCTCCTTTATTTCTCTTTCTGTGCCCCTTTTCTTTGTGTCCCCTTGGCAATGGCGCGGCCCCGGAGCGGAGCAGGGCACCTGCAGCAACTTCAAGGCTGAGGAAGCTTGGGCTGGGGAAGGAGGAGGAGGGACGAGGCGGTCCCCGGGGTCACTGCTTGCAGCCCCGCGGCGATCAAAGCCGGCGGCCGGACCACGCTTCACTGCCAAGGGCGCCCGTTCCCGAGCCGGGCGGCACCAGCTCCATGGGCAAGGGAGGGAAGGAGCAGAACGAAGGGGACCCCCCCCCCCCCCAAAATCCATCTCATTTCTACCCATACGTGAGCAAAGATGCTCCTGGTGAGCTCCCTCAGGGCTACCGCACTGAGCCCCGATGCTTTCATCGCACAGGGAGAGCCACCGCCGTGCGAGACGAAGAGCACCCCGTTTGGGGGAGGAACACCCCGTTTGGGGGAGGAACACCCCGTTTGGGGGAGGAACACCCCGTCTGGGGGAGGAACACCCCGTTTCCATCACCTCCTTCCTGCCACATCGCCGGGAGCACGTTAACAAAGTTCCTTGGGCGATGCTGATAAAGGCCTGGGTGGCAGGGACAGGGTTGGTGCACAGCACCCCAACCCCAAACCCCCTCCCCAAAAAGCAGAAGAACCCCCCCAAAACTCCCTCGCAAGTAGCGCTGAGGAGCGAGCTGCAGTAAGAGCTGCGAGCACTCTGCTGCCGGAACGGCAGGGGCTGCAGCGCTCCGTCCCATCCCCAAAACCCCTTCTTGGGATGGGGCTCGCCCTGCGCTCAAGGAAACCAACACCGAAAGTGCCCGGTGGAGCCCGTCGGGGTGGGAAGAGGGAGAAACTGGGCTCGGAATAGGGGGAAATGGGGTTCAGTGGCGACTCGGTGGCAGGCGGAGCATCTCCGGGGTACGGGCGGGAGGAATCGAGGGGCGAGGGGGGAGCAAGGAGCGCTCGGAGGGCGGAGGAGGGAAAAGAAGGAGGAATAAGGAAAATAAACGCAAACCGACACCGAGGACGTGGCCGGGAGCCTTTGACCACGGCGGCGACGGCGTCAGCGGCCGAGGTGGCCAAAAGCCAACAGCGGGACGCGGGGCACGGTCCCGCAATGGCTCGACCCCGCCAGGACAGGAGGGGGGGGTTCCCCGTCCAACCGCTGCTCTCACCCCTTTGGGGATGAGGCCTCGGGGCACCGAGGCCCCGGTGATGGGCTGGGGGCAGCTCTGCTCCGCCGAAGGGGGACGTGAAACGGGGTCGGATCCTGCCCACCGCGAGCAGCAGAGCCCCGGGCCCCTCTTCCCTGTGCGGGTCCATCCCGCACCCCAGACCCTTCCCCGCTGTAGCAATGGGGGGGAGCTCCACACCGGACCCCTCCGGCCCCTCTTTGCCTCAGGGGGGGGACCCCGTGCAGGGACCCGTTCCCTGGGGGTGCAGCTCTACAAGGGGACCCCCCCACTCCTCTTCCTTTCTCCGGGGGGGGGGCTCCGCACTGGGACCACCCGAACCCCGTTTCCCCGAGCAGGGGGCTCTGTTCCAGCCCCTCCAGCAGCGCGCCCGGGCACACCTGGTGCGGGGATCGGGATTGGGACCGGGATCGGGACCGGGATCGGGATCGGGATCGGGACCGGGACCGAGATCAGGACCGGGATCGGGATCGGGACCGGGATCGGGACCGGGATCGGGATCGGGATCGGGACCGGGATTGGGATCGGGATCGGGACCAGGACTGGGATCGGGATCAGGACGGGGATCGGGATCGGGACCAGGACTGGGATCGGGATCAGGACGGGGATCGGGATCGGGACCGGGACCGGGACCGGGATCGGGATCGGGACCGAGACCGGGATCGGGATCGGAATCGGGATCGGGACCGGGATCAGGACTGGGACCGGGATCAGGACCGGGACCGGGACCGGGATCGGAGTTACCGGATACCCCCCCCCCCGCTCACCGGCTCTCGCACGCGCGGCCGCAGGTGCGGTCCCGGCGGGGCGGGGCCGGTGCCACCGCCCCGGGGTACAGGTGCACGGGGCGGCGCTGCGCGGTCCTAGCGCCGCCCGCCGGGGAGGTGGGAGGGGGGGGAACCGCGCGCGGTCCTAGCGCCGCCCGCCCGGCGGCAGCAGCGCTCGGTCCTGGTGCCTGCAGAGGCCATAGGAGCCGCAAGGGCCCGGCGCTGTTGGCTTTAGTTTCATTCATGACCGGTTCCACGGGTGCTGCGGAGCCCCCTGAGCTTCCCGGCGGGGGGGCAGCGGCTCCCTGCGGCTGGAGGTTTCTTACTGCCGGTTTTACCGGGATGCGATAACCACCGGTGATGTATTTCGTGAGCAGGATGGGTGCTATCAATGAGGCGTTAACACGAGGGCTTGCCAATCATTCCCATTCCTCTGTGATCCCTCCTCAGCCTGGCTCTCCCCTGCCGACGGCATCAGGCTGATGCCCTCCCCAGGGGCCCGAAGCCTGTGCTTGGGGATGGAGCCTGCATGCAGCAGGGTGGCAGCCCCAAATAGCGAGCTCCCCACTCTGAGCACCCCGTTTCCCACGTCTTTCCACACCATGGTTAACACTGGGGGGTGGTATCTTCATGAACCTTCAGCCTGAGCGTCAGACACCGCACCAAGACTTCCCAGGAAAGCCAAATGAGAGCTCGGTGGTGGAAAAGAGCCACTCAAACCCCTTTAGTGACAACGAGCCCATTGTCAGGGCATGAGCAGCCCCCAAACCTCCTGTGCGCCCTAGGAGAGGCTGATGTTGAGGCACACAGGAGGGTGGAGAAGCAGGAAAGTGATGGGGAAAGCACCAGCGGCTTTCCTAGGATGCCGGAGGGCCGAGCGCTGGGCAGGTTTTCATCACCCAGCTGAGGATTCTGCTTTGGCTCCATGGAGGATTTAGAGGATCTGAGCAGGGCAGGGTGAGTATTAACTTGGATTATTGGGGTATTAGCTCGAATATGAGCTGTCTTACAGCGGATCAGTCAGGCAGGGCTCCGGGGCACCGCAGACACACTGATACCCAGCAGGTTCCAAGTTAAAGAGAACCTTTAAAGGGGGGGGAAACTGAGGCACGGAAAAGGCACCTACCTTTACCCAGCCAGCGGGGAGGGGAGCCAGCAGTCACCCACCGCGAGGCCACCCCGGGCCTTGAAATCATCCCCTGTGCTTTGCAGAGCTAAGCTTGAAGCCCGGGTTCGCGCAGGAGCTGCCTGGAACCAACCCCGCCGCTCCGCTTCCTGCCTCGGGGCCGTGCGGGGCTTTCGCTCTTAGCACAGAAACCGAAGGGGAAATTCCCTGCCCCGAGGGGTGCCGGTGCTGAGCTTCGGCGTCTGCAGCCGCCACTCGCAGGGGCTCATGTGGGGCCGCAGCCCCACCGCAGTAAGAGCGAATCGGAGGGGGAAAGAGCGGGTCCGCAGTGGGGTGAGGGACGGGGACGGGACGGGTGTTTCGGTGCGTTAAAGCAGCCCCGTTCCCCGGCCCCAATGGAGAACGTGGCTGAAGCCCCTCCGGGTCCCGGTGAGCCCCAAGCACCCAATTCCCCTCTATTTCGGTATTCTCAGGCTGCAGGAGGTTAAAGTCTCCCAAGTAACAATGAAGAAGCCCTTAAGGACTGAACCCCCCAGCAGGGATCGCACAAAACCAGTACCGGTTTGCTTAGGAGCGATGCTCACATCACACACTCAATAATTCATTGGTACAGTCACATATAGCGCTCAGGCACAATCCATCCTCTCGGTCTCCGGGGTTACCTATGGGGTGAGCTGTTTTGTGGGGTGCAAAATGTTTATCCTTGGGTTTTAAGACCCAAGCAGCCAACCCCATGGGGCAGTTTTATCCCCAGGGCTCCTTTGCGGTGCGAGAAGCGCAGGAATCCGTGGCGCTGGGAGCAAACCTCACCCTTCCGCCTGCAGCTCCCCTTGTGCCGGGTGCGCTTCCTTGGGGCCGGTCGGGATTCCGGCCCTCCTGCATCCCTGCTGGGGGATCCCCATCGCCCCAAGCGTCACAGGAGGCTCCATCAAGGCCCTGGTTAGAGCCGGAGCGCTGAGAGCAGCGGACCCGGGCAGGCTGACAGGAAGCGGAGCTGCTTTGGGTGCTGATGCTCCCCGAGGAGGCCGGGGTCTCCCGTTCAAAGGGACTTTGCAGGCTGGCAGGGATGGATGCAGGGTAAAACCCGCAAGGCCAATCCCAATAGAGCTGTTAAAGCAAGGAGAAAGGTGTGGAGCACCGCACAGAAGGGGTTGCCTTTGGAATAACACTATTGGATCCATGCATCCCATGTGGGCATGAGCTGGAGCTGGATCCGAGTGGAGTCGTTGAGAGCAGAAGGGCTGAGCATCTCGAGAAAGGGGAATTGTGCCCCCAGTGTTGGGCACTGCTCCCTGTATAGGTTTGTCGTGCTCCTGTCACGACATTGCGTAAGGATGAGATCCCTTGGGGCCAGCTCGGTGTGAAATGCAGCTTTTTGCAGGTAGATTGGTCAGTAAATGGGACTTGCTGGCTGTTTGGAGCTGAGCTGTGGGATGGGGAGGTGGAGGAGCCCAGCTCAGCTCTCCAGTTACCCCCTTGCTCGGGAAGCATCACTTCCCTTTTCAGTTTCTTACTGTGCAAACTGGGAGGGCACTGGGAGGGCTCTGCAGTCCCACACAGGAGCGTGTGGGATCTCCTGGGACCCTGCAGCAGGACCGAGCCTGGTCCTCCCCATCCCATCCCATCCCATCCCATCCCATCCCATCCCATCCCATCCCATCCCATCCCATCCCACCCCATCCCATCCCACCCGCACCAGTAACCGCGGTGGCTCCAGCTTGGACAGCACCCATTGCTCATTCCCCCCCGCTCTCCTCCCTGCCAGGTGTGATGGAGATGGATGATCTCTTCCTGCAGCTCCAGGGGGAGGTCTCCAGGCTGCAGGAGCTGTGCACAGAGCAGGGCTGGCAGCCAGGAGGGGACCAGTCCCTGGTAAGCAGAGGGGCTGGGGAGGGTGCATTGGACCTGCAGGGGATGGGGGAAACCCGGCCTGGTGCTGGAGAGGAGTTTGCTGCAGAACCAGGGGTGATGTGGGGCGGGTTGAAGGCAGAACCATGCTATGGGTGTGCATCTGCTTCCTTGCACCTCTTGCCCCTGTGGAGAAGGGGAAGGAGCAGAGGGCGCCCATTGCCTAGAGCAGGGTGGGGAAGCAATGGGGATGCAGGAAGATGGAGCCTTCCCGGCCTGGAAACCACCAGGGAAATGTCCTTGCCCTCCCTGTCTGGTTTCCCAAGACCCCCTCCAGTGCCCAACCATGGTCCATGTGCTTTCCAATCTGGACCAGCCCGGCTCTGGGGCAGTGATGCTTCAGCATCTCCTAAGGGATGAGGAACTCATTGTCCTCCAGCTCTCAGCCCTCTCTGACTGCCCCTGGGGGCTTCTTTCTTCACTGGTCCAGCCTTGTATTGAACCGAGCGATGGGGACAGGCGAGCTTTGCCAGCAGGGATGCGGTGCCCACTTGTGTCACTAGCCCAAGAGGAAACAGAGGCAACAAGAAAGGGAAACAAGCACATGGAAGCCTCAGGAATGACCGCTCTGGT
The DNA here is from genome assembly GCF_033783945.1 of Neopsephotus bourkii. Taxonomy (NCBI): domain Eukaryota; kingdom Metazoa; phylum Chordata; class Aves; order Psittaciformes; family Psittacidae; genus Neopsephotus; species Neopsephotus bourkii. Next base: position 134,867 of record NW_026900602.1, read on the forward strand.
TTGCTTTCTTTCCAAGGCATCCCCATGGTGCTGCCGATGCAGTGCACAGAGGATGCGGCCAGGAAGGAAGGGGAAGGGCCAGCACACAGCCCCCAAAGGGAAGATGCTCCCAGGGAAAGCACTCACCCTGCTGAGGCCAAAGCCCCGGTGCAGATCCGAGGGCCTGGGAAGGTGAATGGGGAGGCTGATGGGGGGGCTTGGCTGTGATGTTCGTGTGTTCTTCCCATTGGGATGGCACCTTCAGCATCCTCTCCATCCGCCCCGCAGCAGCACATGGGACGCTGTGGAGAGAGGAGCAAGCCTTTAGGCAATGAGGGACATACAAGCCCCTGGGCTGTGACTGCCAAGCAGCACCCGATGCACTGGGGGAGAAGTCCCTCCCGTAACCAATCCCCCCTGAGGCATTAAGGAGCCCTTGAAGCAGTTGATTTGGTCTCTGTCACCCCCCTTTGGGGCTGGAATGAGCTCTTCCTCATTCCCTTAACATGAAATGGGCCCTGGAATGTTCCTTTCTTTTCTCTGCTTTATGCACCCCCAAAAGGATGATTTCTACAGACCCTGGCTCCTCGGTCCTCCTGCGCAGTGTTACGGGTGGGACACCAACCCTGGGCTTGCTGGTGATGGTCCCTGCCATGCCAAGGCCTTCTCCTTTCATCCCTTCTCCCAAATGAGGCCATTAAAGTTGTTTCATGGCTGCTCTGGCCACGTATTTATGGGGAAACCTCTTGGTTTCGGCCTGGGCTGTATGCAGAAGGTAACTGCTTTGTAAGGAGGGGGAGAAAGACAGGAGTGGAAGCAGCTCTGTCTGGTAAAGGCTTAATGTGCCTTATGGGCACTTATATGATACCGGCACAAGAAGGGAATGACAAATGCAGCCCAGTTTGCTTCTTATGAAAGCACTTTCCCACGTTCTGCCTTGGGCAGGGATTGCAGCTGCTGATAAGTGATGGGGATGCTCACATGGAGACGGGATGCTCACACGGGGATGGGATGCTCACATGGAGACGGGATGCTCACATGGAGACGGGATGCTCACATGGGGACGGGATGCTCACATGGGGACGGGATGCTCACATGGGGACGGGATGCTCACATGGAGACGGGATGCTCACATGGGGACGGGATGCTCACATGGGGACGGGATGCTCACATGGAGACGGGATGTTCACATGGGGACAGGATGCTCACATGGGGACAGGATGCTCACATGGGGACGGGATGCTCACATGGGGACGGGATGCTCACAGGGAGACGGGATGCTCACATGGGGATGGGATGCTCACATGGGGACGGGATGCTCACATGGGGACGGGATGCTCACATGGAGACGGGATGTTCACATGGGGACGGGATGCTCACATGGGGACGGGATGCTCACATGGGGATGGGATGCTCACATGGAGACGGGATGCTCACATGGAGACGGGATGCTCACATGGAGACGGGATGCTCACATGGAGACGGGATGTTCACATGGGGACGGGATGCTCACATGGGGACGGGATGCTCACAGGGAGACGGGATGCTCACATGGAGACGGGATGCTCACATGGGGACGGGATGCTCACATGGGGACGGGATGCTCACATGGGGACGGGATGCTCACATGGGGATGGGATGCTCACAGGGAGACGGGATGCTCACATGGGGATGGGATGCTCACATGGAGATGGGATGCTCACATGGGGATGGGATGCTCACATGGGGACGGGATGCTCACATGGGGATGGGATGCTCACAGGGAGACGGGATGCTCACAGGGAGATGGGATGATGCTGGGGGTGATGCTGTGGGGTGATGCTGGGGTGATGCTGGAGGTGATGCTGTGGGGTGATGCTGGAGGTGATGCTGTGGGGTGATGCTGTGGGCTGATGCTGTGGGTGATGCTGGGGGTGATGCTGTGGGGTGATGCTGGAGGTGATGCTGTGGGGTGATGCTGTGGGATGATGCTGTGGGTGATGCTGTGGGGTGATGCTGGGGGTGATACTGGAGTTGATGCTGAGGGTGATGCTGTGGGGTGATGCTGGGGGTGATGCTGGAGGTGATGCTGTGGGGTGATGCTGTGGGGTGATGCTATGGGGTGATGCTGTGGTGATGCTGGAGGTGATGCTGTGGGGTGATGCTGTGGGTGATGCTGTGGTGATGCTGGGGGTGATGCTGTGGGGTGATGCTGTGGGTGATGCTGGGGGTGATGCTGGAGGTGATGCTGTGGGGTGATGCTGTGGGGTGATGCTATGGGGTGATGCTGTGGTGATGCTGGAGGTGATGTTGTGGGGTGATGCTGGAGGTGATGCTGTGGGGTGATGCTGTGGGGTGATGCTGTGGTGATGCTGGAGGTGATGCTGTGGGGTGATGCTGTGGGGTGATGCTGTGGGGTGATGCTGGGGGTGATGCTGGAGGTGATGCTGTGGGGTGATGCTGTGGGGTGATGCTGGGGGTGATGCTGTGGTGATGCTGGAGGTGATGCTGTGGGGTGATGCTGTGGGTGATGCTGTGGTGATGCTGGGGGTGATGCTGGAGGGGGTCACTACCCCAAAGCACATAGAAAACCACACTGGGTGCATTTGGAGCCTGATGCTGCATCCCTTGTGCTGGGCTGAGCCCTTCAACAAACTCCACTCCACTCCCGGCCCGTCCCGATGTGGCTTTGTTATATATAGAGCTGTTGTGCTGCACGGTGCAATTATCACCCCCTTCCCAGGCAGCGGCTCCAGGGTGACACCGGAGCTGCTGCTTTTAATGCAGCACTTTCCATTGGCGAGGATGCGCCTCTGCTTCCTGAATACCCCTAAGTACAGGGCGCTGGTCCTGCCTGCGGGGAGTGGGTGGCAGTGGCTTGGCTCCCGGTGGCTGCGGCGTAACTGGATTAAACCTGCGTTAATTCCCGCACACGGGAACGGGCGCATCCTCCCTCGGCTCCTTGCTCCCAGCCCAAGGCTGGAGCCGGCCCCGATGCTCCCAGGGAAACGGGTGGGGATGGTTTGGGTCTTGAGTGTCCCAGTTCAGGAGCCTGGGATACAGGGGGGGGAGAAGGGGCTGCCCCAGTTTGGGGACCGTGCTTTAGGAGGAGCCGAAGGAAACGGATCCCAGGGGGCAGGAGGGGGAGATTCCGTCCTTCCGATGGGAAAGTGATGTAAATGGGATCGTCCCGCAGCAAGAACGGGACTGCTTAAAGGCCAAACTGAGCTCTGCGGGTGGCCCCGCACTCGTGATGCCTGTTGGAATTGCCATTGGATAGAAGGGAAAAGGGGATAACTGAGCCTCTGTTTCCATCTCCCATGAAGGGATCAATGGGATCGGGGCCCAGGGAGGCTGATGCTGGGAGATGGAGCCAAGACCGACCCTTGTCAAGCGGCTCCATCCCTGCCCAGCGCTGCCCTTGTCCGCAGCAGGACCCGGGCTCAGGAGCGGATCCGAGGCTTCGGTTCAGGCTTTGCCAAAGCCCCCCCCCTCACGCAGGGAATGGGGCAAGGGGGGGACCCTGCAGTGGGGAGAGGGCGGCGATGAATGAAGGGGTTTGACGCCAGGGCCCATTGAACCCCCCCCATCCGGACCCCTTCTTAATGGGGCAGAGGCATCCCCGGAGGAGCAAAGAGCAGGGATTGCTCTGAGCTGGGGTGAAGGGGAGAGAGGGGTCCTGGGGAGGGTGCTGGGGGGGTCACAGAGGTACTGAAGGGGCTCAGGGTGATGCTGGAGGGGGGGTCACTATGGTACTAGAGGGGCTCAGGGTGATGCTGGAGGGGGGGTCACTATGGTACTAGAGGGGCTCAGGGTGATGCTGGGGGGGTCACTATGATACTAAAGGGGCTCAGGGTGATGCTGGATGGGGGTCACTATGATACTAGAGGGGCTCAGGGTGATGCTGGGGGGGTCACTATGATACTAGAGGGGCTCAGGGTGATGCTGGAGGTGGTGATGCTGGAGATGGGGGGGTGTCACTGACATGCTCATGGGGATCAGGGTGATGCTTGGGGGGGCCTCAGGGTGATGCTGGGGGGCTGATGCTGGAGATGGGGGGGTGTCACTAGCATGCTCATGGGGATCAGGGTGATTCTTGGGGGGGCCTCAGGGTGATGCTGGAGGGGGGTCACTATGATACTAAAAGGGGCTCAGGGTGATGCTGGGGGGGGTCACTATGATACTAAAGGGACTCAGGGTGACTCAGGGTGATGCTGGGGGGTGATGCTGGAGATGGGGGGGGTGTCACTGACATGCTCATGGGGATCAGGGTGATGCTGGAGCAGCTCAGGGTGACACTGGAGGAGGGGTCACTATGGTACTAGAGGGGCTCAGGGTGATGCTGGGGGGGTGATGCTGCAGATGGGGGGGTGTCACTTACATGCTCATGGGGATCAGGGTGATGCTTGTGGGGCCTCAGGGTGATGCTGGATGGGGGTCACTATGGTACTAGAGGGGCTCAGGGTGATGCTGCAGGGGGGGGTCACTATGATACTAGAGGGGCTCAGGGTGATGCTGGATGGGGGTCACTATGGTACTAGAGGGGCTCAGGGTGATGCTGCAGGGGGGGTCACTATGATACTAGAGGGGCTCAGGGTGATGCTGGAGGGGGGGTCACTAAAGTACTGAATGGGATCAGGGTGGTGCCTGGGGGGCTTCGGGGTGATGCTGGAGACGGGGGGGTGTCACTGACATGCTCATGGGGATCAGGGTGATGCTGGAGCAGCTCAGAGTGATGCTGGAGGGGGGGGGTTACTGTGGTACTAGAGAGGCTCAGGGTGATGCTGCGGGGGGGGGGCGTCACTAAGGTACTGAAGGGGATCAGGGTGGTGCCTGGGGGGCCTCATGGTGATGTTGGGGGGGTGATGAAGGTGGGGGGGGTTCACTATGATACTAAAGGGGCTCAGGGTGATGCCGGGGGGGGGGTCACTGAGACGCTGACGGGGCCCCAGCGGGGGTCGCTGCAGGAGCGGGCCCATAGAACCCCACCGACCCCCCCCTCCCGGCCCTGCCTCCTCCCTCCGCCCCCCCCCCCCCGGCCCTGGGCGGGGCCTGTGCCCGGCTCCGGGCGATGGCGGAGCCGGTGTGAGCGGTGCCGGGGCTGCAGGAGGCAGCGGCCCCCCCTGGCCCCCAGCCGCGGGGGGGGTGCGGGCCCCGGCCCCGGCCCCGCAATGCCCGCAGGCAGCAACGAGCCCGGCGGCATCCTCAGCTACCAGGTGGGGGAGGGGGGGGGATGCTCCGTGCCCGCTCACTGCGGCACTGATGGGGGGATGGGAGCATGGGGGGGGGGGGGTCTAAAGGGGGGGGTGCTTGGGATGTGGCTGTAAAATGGGGGGTGCGAGGCATCTGTAGGGTGGAGATGGGGGGGAGGGGGGATGGGAGCAGGGGAGGAGGGCGCATGTTGGGGGGCTCCCCTTTGTGCCCCCCCCTCTTGTCCCCTGCATCTGTGTGTGGTGATGCTGTGGGTCCTATGGAGGGGGAACAAAGCCGCTGCCCCCCCCAGAGCCCCACGACGGGGTGGGGGGGTTGGGGGGATGCTTTTGTGTCCACCAGGCGCTTTGTGCCCGGTGTTGGGGTGCACCCCCCCCCCCGCTTTCAGCATCTCCTTGCCTGACCCCATGGGATTTGGCTGCGGGAGCTGCTCTCGAGGTGGGAATTGATTCATCCGGAACGAGAGCTCATGGGGAGGAGCGAGAGGGATTCACACCTCCCCCTGCAAGCGCTGACACCTCCCGATGGTGCTGGGATGGGACCCGCATCCTTCCCCTCACAGCCCCGCTGGGGGGCCCTTAAACCCTGGTCCAGGGCCTGGAGGGGGCCCGGGGAAGGATGGAGCCACCGGGATGTGGCTTTGTGCATTCAGGATGGAGATGGAGAGGGGCAGGGAGGGGGTCTCCTGCTCCCCCTCCACAGCAGCCCCCGGTTTGGCTCTTGATGCCCTCATCCCATAACACCACCAGGATCGGGGTCAGTCAATGACACTGACCCCCCCTCTGGGGTTTGCATGGTCACAGGGATGCTCTTGGCTTCCCCAGCACCGGGAGCACCCAGAGCCCAACCAGAGCATCCCCAGGGCACGGGGAGCAGCACTGAGCCCGGGGGATGAAGGCACAGGATGGAGAGGGAGGTGCTGGTACCCAGCCTGGGATGGGATAACCTCCTTCCCGCTCCATCCCATCCCATCCCAGCAGCTCTGGGAAACCCTTGAATCCTGCAGCCGTCTCCTTAGGGAATGAACCCCTCTGAGCCCATTTGAGCGGCCTCATGGGGACCGAGTGAGTGTGGAATGGGGGCATTTCCTTGGGGCTCCGGATGGTTCTGGGAAGGGCAATGGGATACCCGCAGGTGCCCCTTGTTCTGCTTCCTCCTGAGGCTTTAATGTCAATAGCAGAGAAGCAGAGCCTGGGTCAGGATGGGATTTGAGCTGGGGAGGCCTCGGTGTCACCTTCCTCCCCTGTGCTATTTAACACCCTGGGGTCACCTTTCACAGGTAACCTTTGTGCTGAGGGCGTCCATTGGAGCTGTTGGGATGGGAACAGTGGAATAGCTCAGCTGGGAAAAGGAAGCAGGGATGGAGAGGGTGAGGAGAGGGGGAAAGCCGCTTCCCTGGCCCTTTCCATGCCATGGACTGGCTCTGCCTGATGGGGTTCATTGCAGCACCAAAGGGATGGAGGCCCTGACTCTGTAATGGTCGCTCCTTGTGCCCCTGTTGATGATGCTCTCAATGAGGACCCTGAACTGGGATTGTACAGGGGTGGCTCTGGAGGAGTCACAGCCACAGAGCCATGGGATCAACCAGGGAGGAAAAGAGCCTCAAGATCTGGTCCAACCGTTCCCAGCAGTGCCAAGGCCACCCCTGCCCCATGGCACTGAGGCCTCGTCTCCATGGGTGCCTGCAGCCCTGCCCTGGGCAGCCTGTTCCAATGCTGAGCACCCTCTGGGGCAGGAATTGTTCCTCAGCTCCATCTAACCCTGCCCTGGTGCAGCTTGAGGCCGGTTCCTCTTGTCCCATCCCTTGGTCCTTGGGAGCAGAGCCCAGCCCCTCCTGGCTCCATCCTCCTCTCAGGCACCTGGATGCAGCCATCAGGTCCCCCCTGAGCCTTCTCTTCTCCATCTGAACCCCCAGGTCCCTCAGGTCCCCATCACCCCTGTGCTCCAGGCCCTGCTCCAGCCCCATTGCCCTGCTCTGGCCCCACTCCAGCCCCTCAATGTCTCTCTTGCAGTGAGGGGGCCCAGAGCTGAGCACAGGATTTGAGGTTCAGCCTCCCCAGTGCCCAGTGCAGGGGCACAATCCCTGCCCTGGCCCTGCTGCTGCACTGGTGCTGAGCCAGGCCAGGATGCTGGGGGCTCCCTGGGCACAAGCTGCTCCTGCTCAGCTCCATCCATCCAGCTCCTTCCCCATGAGCAGCTTCCAGCCGCTCTTCCCCAAGCCTGCACCATTCCATGGGGTTGTTGTGGCCCCAGTGCAGGATCTGTCCCTTTGCCTCCTTGAACCTCACCCCATTGGCACAGCCATGGATGCAGCCTGGCCAGATCCCCCTGCAGAGCATCCCAGCCTCCCGCACATCAACGCTCCCACCCAGGCGGGTGTCGTACCCTGCATCCCCTCATCCGGATCATCAATGATGACCCCGAGCATCACCCCTAACACCCAGCCCTGTGGGACACCGGGGGATGTGACACCGCTCACACCGCTCTTTGGGCTCTGCCACCCAGCCCCTTTCCAACCCATCAATGGAGCCATGAGCAGCCGGTTTCTCCATCAGAGCACGGTGCCAAAGGCTTTGCCAAGATCCAAACAGACCAAAGGGCCACAGGCAATGGGGGGGATCAATGGGAAAAGGATGGGGAAGCGGAGGCACCGGTAACACAGTCCCATGGGGCTGGCAGGAGGTGGCATCGAGCTGTGTCTGCAATGGGTCCCTGTGGAGCAGCAGCATCACCAGCGTCTGCTCCTCGTGCTCAGCGCATCCAGCAGGGTTGGTAGAGCCAGCGCTTCCCTTTGGGCCTTCATTAGAGGAATGACTGGGAAGTGATGGGAACCTCGGCCCTGCAGAGGTTTCCTTTGCGTGGGGACCACGTTCTTGGGGAGTCTCAGCCCAGGCAGGCACGGGAGCAGCCGGCCGGTGGCTGTTCCCTTTGGCACTGAAGGCACCCATGGCCATTGGGAGCGCAGCCTGAAGAGGAGGAAGGAAAGGAGACCCCTTCGGAAGCTGCAGCTGTGAGATGGGGTTGGCTTTGAGGCTCTAACCCTGGTGATGCCCGGCCCGGCTGCGTGGCAAAGGGAAAGGGGAGCAGAACGGCTCCTTCCTGGCTGCTCCGGTGGCTGTTGAGGCACAAAGGCTCTGCCAGCACCGGCTCCCAGCCCCACAAGGCCAAAACCCGGTGCTCTCCATGCTCCAAGCAGTGATGCTTCACCCCTGCAGGTTCCTGAGGGGTGCTGTTGGTGCCGTGCCCTGTGCCCGGTGCTGTGTAGAGGGATGTGCAGGCATCACTGCGGGGGGAAAGCTGCCGCCAGAAGGGCAGGGTTTGGGGTTCAGGGTTTGGGGTTTGGGGTTCGGGGTTTGGGGTTTGGGGGTTTGGGGTTTGGGGTTTGGGGTTTAGGGTTTGGGGTTTGAGGTTCGGGGTTCGGGGTTTGGGGTTTGGGGTTCAGGGTTTGGGGTTTGGGGTTCGGGGTTTGGGGTTTGGGGTTTGGGGTTCGGGGTTTGGGGTTTGGGGTTTGGGGTTTGGGGTTTGGGGTTTGGGGTTCGGGGTTTGGGGTTCGGGGTTTGGGGTTTGGGGTTTGGGGTTTGGGGTTTGGGGTTTGGGGTTGGGGTTTGGGGTTTGGGGTTTGGGGTTTGAGGTTCAGGGTTTGGGGTTTGGGGTTCGGGGTTCGGGGTTCGGGGTTTGGGGTTTGAGGTTCAGGGTTTGGGGTTTGGGGTTCGGGGTTCGGGGTTTGGGGTTTGGGGTTTGGGGTTTGGGGTTCGGGGTTCGGGGTTTGGGGTTTGGGGTTCGGGGTTCGGGGTTTGGGGTTTGGGGTTTGGGGTTCGGGGTTTGGGGTTTGGGGTTCGGGGTTTGAGGTTTGGGGTTTGGGGTTTGGGGTTCCCCCCCTTTCAGAAATCCCTTTTTGTCTTTGTAGAAAGGAACTGCAAGAACAAAGCAGGGGGGAGGCAGGAGGGGTCCAAACCACTCAGCCCCCCCCGCACTAAATACCTCCAGGGTCCCATTATAGACGAGAGAGGTGATGCTGTAGGAGGGGGCTGCAGAGGGGTGATGCTCATGGGCTTGCATGGATGCAGGGGTGGATGATGGCTGCAGGGGAGCTCTGCACAGGGGGGACAGGGAGGTGATTCCAAGCCAGGCAAGGGCAAGTCCTGCCTGACCACCTTGGCCTTCCATGGTGGTGCAGCTGCAGCAGTGGGCAAAGGAAGGGCTGCGGGAGCTGGGATTCTGTAAAGCCTGAGGATGCTGGGGGGGACCTGCATCAGGACTGGAGCAATGGGACAAGGGGTGATGGGCTCAGACTGGAACAGGGGGAGCTCACATTGGAGATAAGGGAGATCTCCCCTGTGAGGGTGCTGGGGCACTGGGATGGGTTCAATGGAGAAGGTTTGGATGCTCCATCCCATCAAGGCCAGGTTGGACACAGGGGCTTGGAGCTGGATTGGAGCTTTCCGGTCCTTTCCAACCCAAACCACTCCTTGATTCCATGATCCTATGATCCAGAGGGTAGCGGTCAATGGCTCAGTGTCCGGATGGACACCAGGGGTGACCCTCAGGGGTCTGTACTGGCACCAGCACTGTTTGATACCATCACCAACAACACAGACTGGGACTGAGGGCATTGCCAGCACATCTGCAGGTGGCTCGATGCTGAGTGGTGCAGTTGATGTGCCCGAGGGGCAGGATGCAGGATGGAGGATGCAGGATGCAGGATGGAGGATGCAGGATGCAGGATGCAGGATGCAGGATGCAGGATGGAGGATGGAGGATGGAGGATGCAGGATGCAGGATGGAGGATGGAGGATGGAGGATGCAGGATGCAGGATGCAGGATGGAGGATGCAGGATGCAGGATGCAGGATGCAGGATGGAGGATGCAGGATGGAGGATGCAGGATGCAGGATGCAGGATGCAGGATGGAGGATGCAGGATGGAGGATGCAGGATGGAGGATGCAGGATGCAGGATGCAGGATGGAGGATGCAGGATGCAGGATGCAGGATGCAGGATGCAGGATGGAGGATGCAGGATGCAGGATGCAGGATGCAGGATGGAGGATGCAGGATGCAGGATGCAGGATGCAGGATGGAGGATGGAGGATGCAGGATGCAGGATGGAGGATGCAGGATGCAGGATGGAGGATGCAGGATGGAGGATGCAGGATGCAGGATGGAGGATGCAGGATGCAGGATGCCATCCAGAGGGACTTGGCCAGGCTTCCATGCGAACCTCATGAGGTTCAATGGGGCCAAGTGTAGGGTCCTGCATGTAGGTTGGGGCAACCCTGGTATCAACACAAACTGGGGGCTGGAGGGATGGAGTGGACCAGAAGGAACTGGGGGTACTGGTGGGTGAAAGACTGGCCATGAGCGGGCAATGGGTGCTTGCAGAACAGAGGCCACCCCTATCCTGGGCTGCATCCAGGGGTGTCAAGCACCTCGATCCTGCCCCTTTGCTCTGCTCTGGAGTCCTCAGCACAGGAAGGGCATGGACCTGATGGAGAGGGACCAAAGGGGGGCACAAAACCGCTCCGAGGGATGGAGCATCTCTGGTGTGAGCTGGGCTTGCTCCCATGAGAGAAGGCTCCTTAAGGGGAGACCTTCCTGTGGGCTCTCAGTGCTTAGGGGGCCGATAGGGAAGATGGGGAGAGAGTTTCCAGCCTGGCCTGATGCGGTGGGATGAGGGGTGATGGCTTTGAACCACAAGAGCAGATTGAGGCTGGATGTGAGGGGGGAATCCTTGGCAATGGGGGTGGTAAAACCCAGGCTGCTCAGAGCTGATGGAGGGACCCCTGGATGCATCCAAGGCCAGGCTGGACGTGGCTCTGGAGCCTGCTCCAGTTGCTCCCATCCCTGCCCATCGCAGGGGACTGGAATCCATGAGCATTGATGGTCCCTTCCAACCCAAACCGCTGCATGGGTCTCCAAACCTGACTTGTGCCTTCTCCTCCTTGCCGAGCAGAGACAGGACGAGGAGGCAGTGATTGACCAGGGAAGAACCAGCAACGTTGTCAACATCCACTATGAGAAGGAGGAGCTGGAAGGTGAGCGTGCGCTGGGATGCTGGGGGGGGACCACGGGTGCACGGAGTCCTTGCCATGTCCTTTGCTTGGGGCAGCAAACCCCATTGAGCTCCTTAGTGAAGCAGCTCGGTTATGGCACTTTGGGGATGCTCTGGATGACAAAGAGAGGGGAAAAGCCCCCATGGGGATGGGTGATTCAGGGCGTCGATGGGATCATTGGGGGGCACTGATTTGATCTCTCATCACCTTGTGCCATTCGAGGCCTTTAAATGTGGTCCCTCCTGTTAGGGAACAGCCTCAGTCCTCCAGGATGCTTCTGGATGACCCAGAGCCATCATTTATCACCGTGGTGGCAAGGGTTGAGCACCATAGGCTTGGGAAGGGGCAGCTCTGTGACCGCCAGGGATGCAGGGAGCGCACAGCGAAGGGATGCTGCTGTTCCCCGCATCCCCATGCTCCGGCCGCACCAGCATCCTCTCCATAGCACCAAGTGATGCCAGCGCTGCTCCCCCCGCAGGCCACCGGACCCTGTACGTGGGGGTGCGGATGCCGCTGGTGCGCCAGAGCCACCGGCACCACCGGCCCCACGGCCGCAAGGACCGCAAACGGGAACGGGAGAAGGATCCTGCCCCCGTGGAGCAGGGCGAGCACTGTGAGTGCTGCAGCGGGGACTGGTGGGCACTGGGGCTGCTCCCCGGTATCCCTAGGGAACGTGGGGAGGGAATGAGCCCCTTTTCCCAGGGTTTCCCCATTTGTTCCATCAGTTTAAGGCAGTGGAAAGGGGAGTCACGTTGCTGAACCTCATCCCATTGGCCTGGCCTGATCCCTTTGTAGAGGCATCCATGAGCGGGATCCAGGCTTTAAAGGGGGATGTGGGGAAGGGAAGCAGCCCATCCCATGGGAAGCTGCTTCTCCATCCCCATGGCTCCGTGCAAGCCAGGGGCAGATGGACCATTTATGGCTGAGCTGCTGCCGGTCCATCCGATGCATGGGAGCGGGTTGGGGCACAGCAATGGGACGGGGCTCTGTCTCCTGGCCGCAGACACCCCGTCCCAGCGGGTGCAGTTCATCCTCGGGACCGAGGAGGACGAGCAGCACGTTCCCCATGAGCTGTTCACGGAGCTGGATGAGATCAGCCTCAAGGAGGGCAAGGATGCTGAGTGGAAGGAGACAGCGAGGTAAAGCCCTGCGGGGGGTGATCGGGATGAGCTCTTCCAGCTGCAGGAGCGGGTGCGTGGAGCCTTCTCCTTGTGGTACCCACAGCTCCATCGATGGGGCTGGTCCGTGCCATGGGGCTGGTCTGTGCCATGGGGCTGATGGTGCCATGGGTCTGGTCCATGCCATGGGGCTGATGGTGCCATGGGGCTGATGGTGCCATGGGGCTGATGGAGCCATGGGGCTGGTCCATGCCATGGGGCTGATGGTGCCATAGGGCTGATGGTGCCATGGGGCTGGTTGGTGCCATGGGGCTGATGGTGCCATGGGGCTGCTCGGTGCCATGGGGCTGGTCCATGCCATGGGGCTGGTGAGTGCCATGGGGCTGGTCCCTGCCATGGGGCTGATGGTGCCATGGGGCTGATGGTGCCATGGGTCTGGTCCATCCATGGGGCTGATGGTGCCATGGGGCTGATGGTGCCATGGGGCTGATGGTGCCATGGGGCTGGTCCATGCCATGGGGATGATGGTGCCATGGGGCTGATGGTGCCATGGGGCTGATGGTGCCATAGGGCTGATGGTGCCATGGGGCTGATGGAGCCATGGGGCTGATGGTGCCGTGGGGCTGATGGAGCCATGGGGCTGGTCCATCCATGGGGCTGGTTGGTGCCATGGGGCTGATGGAGCCATGGGGCTGACGGTGCCATGGGGCTGATGGTGCCATGGGGCTGATGGAGCCATGGGGCTGATGGTGCCATGGGGCTGATGGTGCCATGGGGCTGATGGTGCCGTGGGGCTGATGGAGCCATGGGGCTGGTCCATCCATGGGGCTGGTTGGTGCCATGGGGCTGATGGAGCCATGGGGCTGACGGTGCCATGGGGCTGATGGTGCCATGGGGCTGATGGTGCCATGGGGATGGTCCATGCCATGGGGCTGATGGTGCCGTGGGGCTGATGGTGCCATGGGGCTGATGGTGCCATGGGGCTGATGGTGCCATGGGGCTGATGGTGCCATGGGGCTGATGGTGCCATGGGGCTGATGGAGCCATGGGGCTGGTCCATCCATGGGGCTGATGGTGCCATGGGGCTGGTCCATCCATGGGGCTGGTTGGTGCCATGGGGCTGATGGAGCCATGGGGCTGATGGTGCCATGGGGCTGATGGTGCCATGGGGCTGATGGTGCCATGGGGATGGTCCATGCCATGGGGCTGATGGTGCCGTGGGGCTGATGGTGCCATGGGGCTGCTCAGTGCCATGGGGCTGATGGAGCCATGGGGCTGATGGTGCCATGGGGCTGATGGTGCCATGGGGCTGATGGAGCCATGGGGCTGATGGTGCCGTGGGGCTGATGGTGCCATGGGGCTGGTCCATCCATGGGGTTGATGGAGCCATGGGGCTGATGGTGCCATGGGGCTGGTCCATCCATGGGGCTGATGGTGCCATGGGGCTGATGGTGCCATGGGGCTGATGGAGCCATGGGGCTGATGGTGCCATGGGGCTGATGGTGCCATGGGGCTGATGGTGCCATGGGGCTGATGGTGCCATGGGGCTGATGGTGCCATGGGGCTGATGGTGCCATGGGGCTGATGGTGCCATGGGGCTGATGGTGCCATGGGGCTGATGGAGCCATGGTGCTGATGGTGCCATGGGGCTGATGGTGCCATGGGGCTGATGGTGCCATGGGGCTGATGGTGCCATGGGGCTGGTCCGTCCATGGGGCTGATGGTGCCATGGGGCTGATGGTGCCATGGGGCTGATGGTGCCATGGGGCTGATGGTGCCATGGGGCTGATGGAGCCATGGGGCTGATGGTGCCATGGGGCTGATGGTGCCATGGGGCTGATGGTGCCATGGGGCTGATGGAGCCATGGGGCTGATGGTGCCATGGGGCTGATGGAGCCATGGGGCTGATGGTGCCATGGGGCTGATGGTGCCCGCTGTCCGCAGGTGGCTGAAGTTTGAGGAGGACGTGGAGGACGGCGGCGAGCGCTGGAGCAAGCCCTACGTGGCCACGCTCTCCTTGCACAGCCTCTTTGAGCTGAGGAGCTGCCTCCTCAACGGCCTGGTGCTGCTGGACGCCCGCGCCACCAGCATGGAGGAGATCGCGGGTACCGCAGCCCTGACTCAAGCGCGCAGCCTCTGGGGCAGGGCCACGGCTTCTCCGCCCCATAGGGCTCCATTGGAAAGGGGTCTGTGGGGTTAGGGGGTGCTCCCCAGGCACAGAGGAGCGTGTGTCAGGGCTCAGCTCTTGGCAGTGGGGGTCTGTGCGGGAGATGAACCCCAGTAGGAAGCTCTTCAGGGCAAGTTGTTGCCTCACGTTGTGGCTTCTCGTTGGCCCTAGCTTCAGGGTGGAGGAGCTTGAAAGGCAGAGCTCATCGCTTATAACTTACCAGTTATCTCTTTACTAGTCTGCCAGGTTAGCAGTTACCAGTTTATCAGTTTATCAGTTTACCAGTTTACCAGTTTACCAGTTTATCAGATATCAGTTTATCAGATACCAGTTTATCAGATATCAGTTTATCACTTATCAGTTATCCGTTATCATTTTATTACTTTATCAGTTATCCATTATCAGTTTATTACTTTATCAGTTCTCAGCTTATTATCAGTTTATTGGTTATCAGTTATCAGTTTATCAGTTAGCAGTTACCAGCTATCAGTTATATCAGTTATATCAGTTTACTATATCAGTTGTCAGTTATCAGTTATATCAGTTACCAGTTACCAGTTATCAGTTATAGTTACCAGTTATCAGTTATCAGTTATAACAGTTATCAGTTACCAGTTACCAGTTTTCAGTTACCAGTTATCAGTTATCAGTTCTTAGTTATCAGTTATCAGTTGTCAGTTACCAGTTATGTTATCAGTAATATCAGTTATCAGTTCTATCAGTTTATTACTTTATCAATTACCAGTCACCAGTTATGAGTTATCAGATATCAGTCACCAGTTATCAGTTATATCAGTTATCAGTTACCAGTTATCAGTCACCAGTTATCAGTTATATCAGTTATCAGTTACCAGTTACCAGTTATCAGTTACCAGTTTATATCAGTCACCAGTTATCAGTTATATCAGTTATCAGTTACCAGTTATCAGTCACCAGTTATCAGTTATATCAGTTACCAGTTACCAGTTACCAATCAGTTTCTCTGGCAGAGGATGGTTCTCAGCCAAAGGCATCCCTATCCCTGCAGAGGCTGAGCTCTACTGCAGCTCCTTGCTGAGCAAGGCTGCACCCATGTCCTGGGGATGCTGCGCCCATGTCCTGGGGATGCTGCACCCAGGTCCTGGGGATGCTGCACCCATGTCCTGGGGATGCTGCACCCATGTCCTGGGGATGCTGGGCTCAGGTCCTGGGGATGCTGGGCTCAGGTCCTGGGGATGCTGGGTTCAGGTACCGGGGATGCTGGGTTCAGGTCCTGGGGATGCTGGGGTCAGGTCCCGGGGATGCTGGGTTCAGGTCCCGGGGATGCTGGGCTCAGGTCCTGGGGATGCTGGGTTCAGGTCCTGGGGATGCTGGGTTCAGGTCCCGGGGATGCTGGGTTCAGGTCCTGGGGATGCTGGGCTCAGGTCCTGGGGATGCTGGGCTCAGGTCCTGGGGATGCTGGGTTCAGGTCCTGGGGATGCTGGGTTCAGGTCCTGGGGATGCTGGGTTCAGGTCCTGGGGATGCTGGGCTCAGGTCCCGGGGATGCTGGGCTCAGGTCCTGGGGATGCTGGGCTCAGGTCCTGGGGATGCTGGGCTCAGGTCCTGGGGATGCTGGGCTCAGGTCCTGGGGATGCTGGGCTCAGGTCCTGGGGATGCTGGGTTCAGGTCCCGGGGATGCTGGGTTCAGGTACCGGGGATGCTGGGTTCAGGTACCGGGGATGCTGGGCTCAGGTCCTGGGGATGCTGGGTTCAGGTCCTGGGGATGCTGGGTTCAGGTCCCGGGGATGCTGGGTTCAGGTACCGGGGATGGTGGGTTCAGGTCCCTGGGATGCTGGGTTCAGGTCCCTGGGATGCTGGGCTCAGGTCCTGGGGATGCTGGGTTCAGGTCCCGGGGATGCTGGGCTCAGGTCCCGGGGATGCTGGGTTCAGGTCCCGGGGATGCTGGGGTCAAGTCCTGGGGATGCTGGGCTCAGGTCCTGGGGATGCTGGGTTCGGACCGGGGATGGTGGGTTCAGGTCCCTGGGATGCTGGGTTCAGGTCCCTGGGATGCTGGGCTCAGGTCCTGGGGATGCTGGGTTCAGGTCCCGGGGATGCTGGGTTCAGGTCCCGGGGATGCTGGGTTCAGGTCCCGGGGATGCTGGGGTCAAGTCCTGGGGATGCTGGGCTCAGGTCCTGGGGATGCTGGGTTCAGGTCCCGGGGATGCTGGGGTCAAGTCCTGGGGATGCTGGGCTCAGGTCCTGGGGATGCTGGGTTCAGGTCCCGGGGATGCTGGGTTCAGGTCCCGGGGATGCTGGGTTCAGGTCCTGGGGATGCTGGGTTCAGGTCCTGGGGATGCTGGGTTCAGGTCCTGGGGATGCTGGGCTCAGGTCCTGGGGATGCTGGGTTCAGGTCCTGGGGATGCTGGGTTCAGGTCCTGGGGATGCTGCTCTCATCCCTATCCCTCCCCTGAGTCTCCCTCCCCTTTCCCACCCCAGACCTGCTCCTGGTCCAGCAGGAGCAGTGCTCGGAGCTGGAGGCGCGCACGAGGGCGCGCGTGCGGGAGGTGCTGCTGCGGAAGCATCGCCACCAGAACGAGCGCAAGCGGAACAACCTCCTCCCCATCGTCCGCTCCTTCGCCGACGGCAGCAGGAAGCAGTCGGAGCCGCACCTCCTCGAGCGGCCAGGTCGGGCTTCCCATGGGGTCTGCCTCCGTGCTTGGGGCCCATTGGGCCCCCGTTGC
Source organism: Neopsephotus bourkii (assembly GCF_033783945.1). Taxonomy (NCBI): domain Eukaryota; kingdom Metazoa; phylum Chordata; class Aves; order Psittaciformes; family Psittacidae; genus Neopsephotus; species Neopsephotus bourkii. The sequence goes on from NW_026900602.1 coordinate 152,071, forward strand.
TCCTTGCGCATCCTCCTGTGTCTCCCTTCTCCCGCAGCCCAAGCTCCTTCCCCCACCAGTGCAGAAGCAAAGAACGGGGTCCCCCCCGAGGCCAGCACCATGGATTTGAGCAAGGTGAGGCACATGGACCCTTTAGGGCCGGAGCTGCTCCTTCAGACCCCGCTGCTCCATGGGCTGGGGCCTGTAAAGCCCTTGTCGTGCCCAGGCGGAGCTGCACTTCCTAAAGAAGATCCCCAGTGGAGCTGAAGCATCCAACGTGCTGGTGGGGGAGCTGGACTTCCTGCCCCAGCCCATCGTGGCCTTCGTCCGCCTCACCCCCGCTGTCCTCCTCTCGGGCATGACGGAAGTTCCCATCCCAACCAGGTTGGAATGAGGAGCGCAAAGGGTTTATTATAACCCCCCCAATGAACACCATCAGATTGCAGGCATCACCTTGGCATCCCAAGGGAGGAAGGCCACGTTTCTCCCATTCCCATCTCCTCACCGCTGCTTCTCCCTTCCCTGCTCTTTTAAACCCAATTCCCCCAATGGAAGCTGCCCCCAAAGGTCCCTTTGTGATGGGGTTTGAGGAATCCCCAGCTCATCGCGGCGTCGGTGCCCACGCGTCCCCTGTGGGATCCGGGAGCTCCTGGGGCGCCCCTGGAGCAAGGACCCGTCCTGATCTCCCACTTGGTTTTCCCTGCCCAGGTTCCTGTTTGTTCTGCTTGGACCAGGAGGAAAAGCCCATCGGTACCACGAGATTGGCAGGTCCATGGCGACTATCATGACAGACGAGGTGTGTCGCGATAAGAGACACCTCCAGGTCCCATCTTGTCCCCATCCCTATGTCAGTGAGGAGGGTTTGCTGTCGGCAACCCAAAGACCCCACATCCCAAAGCAAACACATGGATTCACATCACCTCCCATCCTGGAGGCGGGAATCCCATCTGGGGAGCATCCTGCATCTCATCCCATGGTCCCAGCACCCTCTCCCCAGTGCTGGCTTCTCCTCTTGCAGCCAAAGAGGCAATGGGGGACGGGTCCCTGTGGAGGTGATAACGGGAGAGATGGGCAGGTTATTCCCAAAGGGGGGAATGCTTCCTGCCATTCCCAGCAGGGTATTTGAGGGCTTCCTGCGCTGGCTAGGGGAAGGGCCATGGGTTTCCCTCTCACGGGCTCTCTCCTGGGGCCAGGTTTTCCATGACGTTGCCTACAAGGCCAAGGACCGCGCCGACCTCGTGGCCGGCATCGATGAGTTCCTGGACCAGGTCACGGTGCTGCCGCCGGGAGAGTGGGATCCATCGATCCGAATCGAGCCCCCCAAAAGCGTCCCCTCGCAGGTGGGTGCTGCCGAAGGGAAAGGGGGGATGCAGGGACCCGGTTCACACCAGCACAAACCCAACCCTGGGGTAAACCAAGCTCCTCATGGGTACCCATCTCCATCCGACCACACAGGAGAAGAGGAAGATGCCCGGGGCGCGGGAGGACAGCACATCCCACAGCAAGGCCGAGAAGCACAGTGGTCCTGAGCTGGAGCGGACTGGGAGGTGCGAGCGGAGCACCCGGGGCTGGGTTTGGGGGTTTCCTCCCCAATCCGAGCGCGCATCCCCCCCTTTGGGGTCACTGCAGGGCTTGGGGCCAGTGGGTGCAGCCGCAGCATCACTGCCCAGAGCTGCTCTTGGCACGGGGGCAGAGGGGTTGGTACCTACAGGTGAAGCTCTGCTGCTTCTCAGAGCAAGGGGCCGTTGCCATAGGAGGGGATGGGCTCTCAGGTTTGGTCCTCTTGTTGCTGGGGGTGTTTCTGTGCCTTGGTATGGAAAGGGATGAAGGGGGATGCTTGGTCCTCTTGTTGCTGGGGGTGTTTCTGTGCCTTGGTATAGAAAGGGATGAAGGGGGATGCTCGGTCCTCTTGTTGCTGGGGGTGTTTCTGTGCCTTGGTATAGAAAGGGATGAAGGGGGATGCTCGGTCCTCTTGTTGCTGGGGGTGTTTCTGTGCCTTGGTATAGAAAGGGATGAAGGGGATGCTGGTCTCTTGTTGCTGGGGGTGTTTCTGTGCCTTGGTATAGGAAGGGATGAAGGGGGATGCTTGGTCTCTTGTTGCTGGGGGTGTTTCTGTGCCTTGGTATAGAAAGGGATGAAGGGGGATGCTCGGTCCTCTTGTTGCTGGGGGTGTTTCTGTGCCTTGGTATAGGAAGGGATGAAGGGGGATGCTTGGTCCTCTTGTTGCTGGGGGTGTTTCTGTGCCTTGGTATAGAGAAAGGGGTGAAGGGGGATGCTCGGTCCTCTTGGTGCTGGGGGTTGTGTTTTGGGGGGGTGTTGGTCCTCTTGTTGCTGGGGGTGTTTCTGTGCCTTGGTATAGAAAGGGGTGAAGGGGGATGCTTGGTCCTCTTGTTGCTGGGGGTGTTTCTGTGCCTTGGTATAGAAAGGGATGAAGGGGGATGCTTGATCCTCTTGTTGCTGGGGGTGTTTCTGTGCCTTGGTATGGAAAGGGGTGAAGGGGGATGCTTGGTCCTCTTGTTGCTGGGGGTGTTTCTGTGCCTTGGTATGGAAAGGGGTGAAGGGGGATGCTCGGTCTCTGTTGCTGGGGGTGTTTCTGTGCCTTGGTATAGAAAGGGATGAAGGGGGATGCTCGGTCCTCTTGTTGCTGGGGGTGTTTCTGTGCCTTGGTATAGGAAGGGATGAAGGGGGATGCTTGGTCCTCTTGTTGCTGGGGGTGTTTCTGTGCCTTGGTATAGAAAGGGATGAAGGGGGATGCTCGGTCCTCTTGTTGCTGGGGGTGTTTCTGTGCCTTGGTATGGAAAGGGGTGAAGGGGGATGCTTGGTCCTCTTGTTGCTGGGGGTGTTTCTGTGCCTTGGTATAGAAAGGGGTGAAGGGGAGCTGCTCTGTCCTCTTGTTGCTGGGGGTGTTTCTGTGCTTGGTATAGAAAGGGGTGAAGGGGGATGCTCGGTCCTCTTGTTGCTGGGGGTGTTTCTGTGCCTTGGTATAGAAAGGGACGAAGGGGGATGCTCGGTCCTCTTGTTGCTGGGGGTGTTTCTGTGCCTTGGTATGGAAAGGGATGAAGGGGGATGCTCGGTCCTCTTGTTGCTGGGGGTGTTTCTGTGCTTGGTAAAGAAAGGGGTGAAGGGGGATGCTCGGTCCTCTTGTTGCTGGGGGTGTTTCTGTGCCTTGGTATAGAAAGGGATGAAGGGGGATGCTTGGTCCTCTTGTTGCTGGGGGTGTTTCTGTGCCTTGGTATAGAAAGGGATGAAGGGGGATGCTTGGTCCTCTTGTTGCTGGGGGTGTTTCTGTGCCTTGGTATAGAAAGGGATGAAGGGGGATGCTTGGTCCTCTTGTTGCTGGGGGTGTTTCTGTGCCTTGGTATAGGAAGGGATGAAGGGGGACGCTTCCTTTGAAGTGGTTCTGTGCCCGTCTGCAGCCAAGGGAACCCCGTGCATCCTCCCAAAGCACAGTCCCTTCCTCTCCCTCGCTGCAGGCTCTTTGGAGGCTTGATCCTGGATGTGAAGCGCAAAGCCCCGTGGTTCTGGAGCGACTTTCGGGACGGTGTGAGCCTGCAGTGCCTGGCATCCTTCCTCTTCCTCTACTGTGCCTGCATGTCCCCCGTCATCACCTTCGGGGGACTGCTGGGGGAGGCCACCAAAGGCCACATAGTGAGCATCCCTCTCCTCGGGGGCCCTGGGACAAGTCCTTGCTGCAGGGGATTTGCTTCGTGCTGGGTTTTGCCCGTGTCTGATGCGTTGGCTCCTCACCCCCCTGCACAGAGCGCCATGGAGTCGCTGCTGGGCGCATCCATGACCGGTGTGGTGTATTCCCTCTTTGCTGGCCAACCTCTCACCATCCTCGGCAGCACCGGCCCCGTCCTTGTGTTCGAGAAGATCCTCTACAAGTTCTGCAGGTTTGGGTTGGCTTCTGTGACGCGGGCATTGCCCTAGTGCATGGTAGTGCAGGAGCCCTCAGTGCATGAAGGATGAATGGGGCCGTTTGGGGTTCTTAGGGTTGAAGTGAAGCAGAAGGAGAGACCCTAAGGATGGGGGTGCCCAAGGTGCTGGGATGCGCTGGGTTTGGATGATTCTGATGAAATGCAGGAGCCCATCATGGGAAATGGCTGTTTTCTGTGCCAGTCCTTGGGTTGTGATGCCTGAGCACCCTTCTGGCCATTCAGCTTCCTTCCTAAGCCCCAGCTTGCTGGCAGGAGGTGACTGGGTGCCAAAGCAGCCCCTTCCTGTGTTAGGGTGACGTGGGAGAGGTGTTACCACCTCCATTAGCCTTCTTGTTAACACAAGAACTGTTAATGGCCATTAAAGACCTGGCCAAGGTGCTTTCCCCAAGGGAAGAGCCCATCTCAGAGCCTTGTGCTGGCCTCTCCATCCTTGGCTTGCCTTGGCCCTTTCCACCCTTGGTCCTCCTTTGCTCCCCAGGGAGCACGCGCTCTCCTACCTGTCCCTGCGGGCCTGCATCGGGCTCTGGACCGCCTTCTTGTGCGTCGTGCTGGTGGCCACGGACGCCAGCTCCCTGGTGTGCTACATCACCCGCTTCACCGAGGAGGCCTTCGCCTCCCTCATCTGCATCATCTTCATCTATGAGGCGCTCGAGAAGCTCAGCCACCTGCGCGAGACCTACCCCGTGCACATGCACAGCAAGCTCGACCTCCTCACCATCTACTAGTGGGTTCCTTCCCTCCCGCTCGGGGCTGCGCCTCCATCGCCTTTCCCTTACCAATGGGTTGGATTCTGTCCCCCCCAGCTGTAAGTGCGAGCCCCCAGCCCATCCCAGCAATGAAACCCGACGCTTCTGGGACACCAACGGGATCAACGTGTCCAGCATCACCTGGGAGAACCTCACGGTGACTGTAAGTGCCCTGTGCCGCAGCGAGGTCCAGGAGCATCCCTGTGGTACCCAACTCAGAGCCCTTTGGGTGATGGTGGGCTTCAGCCTGTGCTGGTGCTGCTCTGCTTCGATGGGATGTGTGGATGTCACCCGCTTGGTCCAGGGAAGGGGGGTCCCCCTTGTCCAGCCCAGCCCTCCTCAGCCTGCTTGCAGGATGATGCTTCTGACCAGGAGCAAGGTCTAGGGGGTGGTTTGGGGGCTGCAGCAGTCACAGGGCTTGAGTTCATGCTCAAAGGTGGGACCTGGCTTCCTCAATTGGGTCCTAGGAGCTCCAGACCTTGCCTTCCCATTCCCTGCAGGCACATGCAGGAACTGGAGCATCTGAGCCACCTCAGATGGCTGTTATGGACATCTCCATCCCCCTGTGGCCAGCCCCGCATTGGGAAGGGATGGGTTGTCCCTGTTGTCACCATGGTTGTTTTGGCCTCAATGCCTCGTTCCCTCCTTATCCCCAAGAGTTCCCAGGTTGCCTTCCCCTCTGTTGTCTCCCCAGCCACAGCTTCCTGCCATTCACACAGAGGACGTGCCATGGGTCTTGTGCTACGGTGTCCCACCAGATCCCACCCCTGCTCTCCTCTGCCCAATGTCCCACTCTTTCGGCTGCTGCTGCCCCTTAAACCCCATCCTCCAGCAGCCACAGCCACAAGGTCCCGGATCTCAGCCCGAGATCCCCAGAGCTCCCTGGTTCTCCCTGATCCACGAGCCCTGCCCTTGTGTCCCCGTGCTCTGTCCCCCAGGAATGTCGCCGTGCGCACGGGGAGTTCCGAGGACCCGCATGCGGGCGCAACGGCCCCTACGCTCCTAACGTCCTCTTCTGGTGCTGCATCCTCTTCTTCTCCACCTTCCTCCTGTCCGGCTTGCTGAAGAAGTTTAAAACCAGCCGTTACTTCCCAACCAGAGTAGGTGGAAAATGGGGTCCAGCAGCAGCCCCCACTTTGACCGAGGTGTCCATCAGCGTGGATGCTCCTCGCTCCTCCCCATGAGCAGCATCTCCCACCTCCCTGCCTGCCTCGTGACCTGCCCTGGGCTGGTTCTCTGTGTCTCTGTGCTGATGGTTGGGGTTTCCCCTTGGGAAATCAGGCTTTCCCTGGTTCCCACCTTCTCTGCTCAATGTTGGTTCCAATGTGGAGCTGCCATAGGAAAACGCTGTTTCTTCCTTTTGAGGTCCAAACGATGCCTCAGTGCCTTACCCCCTATTAGATGTGAGCATGGCATAGGGGCAGACATCAGCCCCGTTAGCTTGTAATAGAGCTTTTAAGGCTTGCATTGACTCAACCCTTTCCCACCTCATTCAAGCTCTGTTATCACCTTGCACCAGGTCTCAAAGGGACAACCCCAGCACCAGAACCTCACCAAGGGATTTGCCTGCCCGGTGCAGAGTGGGGGGGCTTTGTTAACCAGGCTTGACACCAATGATGCCCCCAGACCCACTCCTTCCACCTCCTGTTAGGGCCCTGCTTGCCAGCCCCCCTTAGCTCTGGTTTCTCGCCCCAGGTCCGCTCCACAGTGAGTGACTTCGCCGTCTTCCTCGCCATCGTCACCATGGTGCTCATTGACTTCATGGTTGGGATCCCATCGCCGAAGCTCCACGTCCCCCATATGTTCAAGGTACTGGAGGGGTCTGAGCAGGTTCCAGCCCCTGGGGGTGCCACCACAAGGTGATGCTGGGGCAGGAGATGATGCTGGTGCGTGACCAGGTCCTTTCCCAGCTCCAAGGGCGCTGTTGCCTCCTGGAAACAAGAGGCCCTAAATGAGACACCTCCAACAGAAGGGTCTATGGGTGCTGGCAGTGGCTGTGCTGAGCCCTATGGAGGGGCTGAACCCAGGGTGGGGAGCGCATTGGCACGGGTTGGAGGCAGTGAAGGTGCTGGGCTGGGGCAGGGTGCTGAGGCCGGTGCTCCGTTGCAGCCCACCAGGGATGACCGCGGGTGGCTCATCAGCCCCATAGGACCCAACCCGTGGTGGACGGTGCTGGCCGCGCTCATCCCAGCTCTGCTCTGCACCATCCTCATCTTCATGGACCAGCAGATCACTGCCGTGATCGTCAACAGGAAGGAGCACAGGCTGAAGGTCAGGGGCTGCTCGAGGTGACCCCGTCCCCAACCCTCCTGTCCCAAGGGCTTTGTGAAGGGGTTGCTCTGGGGGAACGGCTGCCTATGGGGCAGGAGGCTCTCCTGCATTGATGGTGACACAGGAGGATGAGGGATCTTTGGGATCAGAGCCATTGCAAGCAGGGCAATGCTCTCCTGCATTGATGGTGACACAGGAGGATGAGGGATCTTTGGGATCAGAGCCATTGCAAGCAGGGCAATGCTCTCCTGCATTGATGGTGACACAGGAGGATGAGGGATCTTTGGGATCAGAGCCATTGCAAGCGGGGCAATGCTCTCCTGCATTGATGGTGACACAGGAGGATGAGGGATCTTTGGGTCAGAGCCATTGCAAGCAGGGCAATGCTCTCCTGCATTGATGGTGACACAGGAGGTGAGGGATCTTTGGGATCAGAGCCATTGCAAGCGGGCAATGCTCTCCTGCATTGATGGTGACACAGGAGGGTGAGGGATCTTTGGGATCAGAGCCATTGCAAGCAGGGCAATGCTCTCCTGCATTGATGGTGACACAGGAGGTGAGGGATCTTTGGGATCAGAGCCATTGCAAGCGGGCAATGCTCTCCTGCATTGATGGTGACACAGGAGGTGGGGTTTTGGGTGGTTGGGGGTGTTTGTTGTGGTGAGGGATCTTTGGGATCAGAGCCATTGCAAGCAGGGCAGGATGCTCTCCTGCATTGATGGTGACACAGGAGGATGAGGGAGCTTTGGGATCAGAGCCATTGCAAGCAGGGCTTGAGCTCCTGTCTGATGCATGCACAGAGAGTGGGGACATCCTTGTTCCCAGCTCTAGTTTTAGGGTGTTAAGAAGTCAACTCAAGCTCAAGCAGGGTTTGGGCCCCGCTCGTGGCGTGTCCTTGCTCTGGGATGCTCTGTGTTGCTCTGCTCCCTGCAGAAAGGATGCGGGTACCACTTGGACCTCTTCATGGTGGCTGTGATGCTGGGGGTGTGCTCCGTGATGGGGCTGCCCTGGTTCGTGGCTGCCACCGTCCTGTCCATCACGCACGTGAACAGCCTCAAGGTGGAGTCCGACTGCTCAGCACCAGGGGAGCAGCCCAAGTTCCTGGGCATCCGCGAGCAGAGGGTCACGGGCTTGATGATCTTTGTGCTCATGGGCTGCTCCGTCTTCTTCACGGCTGCCTTGAAGGTAAGAGGGCGACCAGAGCAGCCCCGACCGTGGGCCTCTGGGGGTTATTCAAGCATAGCCCCCGAGGAGCAGTCATGGGATGCAGGAGGATGATGCTGTGACCCCAAACCTTGGTGCCTGCCCATTTCGGGCACCTTCAGGCCCCACTGTGCTGTGCTCAAGGACACTGAATGAACCTAGAAGCTCACCCTTGTTTAGGGCTGTACCCAGAGCAGTAAATCTGCTCCTTTTAGAGAGGACAGCACTCACCTGGCTGCAGTTTGCTCCCCGAATGCCTCAGCACAGCCGTTCCCAGGAGCCGAACACACCGACATCAGCCCCATGGGCTTCCCTGCACATCAGGGGATCATAGAAGAGGTCAGGTGGGAAAGGGCCTTATGATCTCTGGTTCCAACTAGATCTTAGGCTCAAGGAGACCCTCATCTTTAGGCTCAAGGGATACCCATCATCTTCAGGCTCAAAGGAGACCCATCATCTTTGGGCTCAAGGGATACCCAGCATCTTTAGGCTCAAAGGAGGCCCTCATCTTTAGGCTCAAAGGAGACCCTCATCTTTAGGCTCAAGGGATACCCATCATCTTTGGGCTTAATGGATACCCATCATCTTTAGGCTCAAGGAACCCGGTAAAGGAGACCCTCATCTTTAGGCTCAAAGGAGACCCTCATCTTTAGGCTCAAAGGAGACCCTCATCTTTAGGCTCAAAGGAGACCCTCATCTTTAGGCTCAAAGGAGACCCTCATCTTCAGGCTCAAAGGAGACCCTCATCTTTAGGCTCAAAGGAGACCCTCATCTTTAGGCTCAAAGGAGACCCTCATCTTAGGCTCAACTTTAGGCTCAAAGGAGACCCTCATCTTTAGGCTCAAAGTAGACCCTCATCTTTAGGCTCAAAGGAGACCCTCATCTTTAGGCTCAAAGGAGACCCTCATCTTTAGGCTCAAAGGAGACCCTCATCTTTAGGCTCAAAGGAGACCCTCATCTTTAGGCTCAAAGGAGACCCTCATCTTTAGGCTCAAAGGAGACCCTCATCTTTAGGCTCAAAGGAGACCCTCATCTTTAGGCTCAAAGGAGATCTTTAGGCTCAAAGGAGACCCTCATCTTTAGGCTCAAAGGAGACCCTCATCTTTAGGCTCAAAGGAGACCCTCATCTTTAGGCTCAAAGGAGACCCTCATCTTTAGGCTCAAAGGAGACCCTCATCTTTAGGCTCAAAGGAGACCCTCATCTTTAGGCTCAAAGGAGATCCATCATCTTTAGGCTCAAAGGAGACCCTCATCTTTAGGCTCAAAGGAGACCCTCATCTCTCAAAGGAGACCCTCATCTTCAGGCTCAAAGGAGATCCATCATCTTTAGGCTCAAAGGAGACCCTCATCTTTAGGCTCAAAGGAGACCCTCATCTTTAGGCTCAAAGGAGACCCTCATCTTCAGGCTCAAAGGAGACCCTCATCTTTAGGCTCAAAGGAGACCCTCATCTTTAGGCTCAAAGGAGACCCTCATCTTTAGGCTCAAAGGAGACCCTCATCTTCAGGCTCAAAGGAGACCCTCATCTTTAGGCTCAAAGGAGACCCTCATCTTTAGGCTCAAAGGAGACCCTCATCTTTAGGCTCAAAGGAGACCCTCATCTTTAGGCTCAAAGGAGACCCTCATCTTTAGGCTCAAAGGAGACCCTCATCTTTAGGCTCAAAGGAGACCCTCATCTTTAGGCTCAAAGGAGACCATCATCTTTAGGCTCAAAGGAGACCCTCATCTTTAGGCTCAAAGGAGACCCTCATCTTTAGGCTCAAAGGAGACCCTCATCTTTAGGCTCAAAGGAGATCCATCATCTTTAGGCTCAAAGGAGACCCTCATCTTTAGGCTCAAAGGAGACCCTCATCTTTAGGCTCAAAGGAGACCCTCATCTTTAGGCTCAAAGGAGACCCATCATCTTTAGGCTCAAAGGAGACCCTCATCTTTAGGCTCAAAGGAGACCCTCATCTTTAGGCTCAAAGGAGACCCTCACTTAGGCTCAAAGGAGATCCTCATCTTTAGGCTCAAAGGAGACCCTCATCTTTAGGCTCAAAGGAGACCCTCATCTTTAGGCTCAAAGGAGACCCTCATCTTCAGGCTCAAAGGAGACCCTCATCTTTAGGCTCAAAGGAGACCCTCATCTTTAGGCTCAAAGGAGACCCTCATCTTTAGGCTCAAAGGAGACCCTCATCTTTAGGCTCAAAGGAGACCCTCATCTTTAGGCTCAAAGGAGACCTCTTTTAGGCTCAAAGGAGACCTTTTGGTGGGGGAGACCTCATCTTTAGGCTCAAAGGAGACCCTCACCTTTAGGCTCAAAGGAGACCCTCATCTTTAGGCTCAAAGGAGACCCTCATCTTTACGCTCAAAGGAGACCCTCATCTTTAGGCTCAAAGGAGACCCTCATCTTTACGCTCAAAGGAGACCCTCATCTTTAGGCTCAAAGGAGACCCTCATCTTCAGGCTCAAAGGAGACCCTCATCTTTAGGCTCAAAGGAGACCCATCATGTTTAGGCTCAAAGGAGACCCTCATCTTTAGGCTCAAAGGAGACCCTCATCTTTAGGCTCAAAGGAGACCCTCATCTTTAGGCTCAAAGGAGACACCTCGTGTTTAGGCTCAAAGGAGACCCATTGCTTTTTGCCACAAGAACACAAGGAAATGTTTCTCTTTAGATGAAATCCCCCTTTTTCCTCCAGCCCTGCTGCAAACCAGGATTACTTGGATGCAACCAGACCCCTAAAGCAGAGCATCAGCTCCTCGCACCCTCCAAATCACTGCTGCTTAAAACCCCTCTTGAAGCCAATGGAACCTGGGGGGCTGGAAGCGGTTTTAGGCAGCACCTATAGGACAGGGAGCCCCCTGACCATGCCCTTTAACCCAATCCATCACTGCTTTGTCCTCTGCAGTTCATCCCAATGCCTGTGCTTTACGGTGTCTTCCTCTACATGGGGGTGTCGTCGCTCAGAGGAATTCAGGTACGGAACTGCAGCGCTTCTGCCCTCGGGAGCTCGGCTCCATGGAGGTGGCAGAGGAGGACACGAGGCCAGGCAGGACATGAGGGTGTTTTGTACTGGGGGAGATGGGGGATACCCATGGGGCTGGGAGGAGCAGGCGGGGTGGGGCTGATCCAGGGATTGGGGCAGCGTTTTGGGGATGTGGAAATGGGGGAGTCACAGAATGAGGGAATCAACCAGGGTGGAAAAGAGCTTCAGCATCACCCAGTCCACCCGTTCCCAGCAGTGCCAAGGCCACCCCTAACCCATGGCACTGAGGCCTCGTCTCCATGGGTGCCTGCAGCCCTGCCCTGGGCAGCCTGTTCCAATGCTGAGCACCCTCTGGGGCAGGAATTGTTCCTCAGCTCCATCTAACCCTGCCCTGGTGCAGCTTGAGGCCGGTTCCTCTTGTCCCATCCCTTGCTCCTTGGGAGCAGAGCCCAGCCCCTCCTGGCTCCATCCTCCTGTCAGGCACTTGGAGGCAGCCATCAGGTCCCCCCTGAGCCTTCTCTTCTCCATCTGAACCCCCAGGTCCCTCAGGTCCCCATCACCCCTGTGCTCCAGGCCCTGCTCCAGCCCCATTGCCCCTCAATGTCTCTCTTGCAGTGATGGGCACTGCCCGTTGTCAATGCAGAGGGACTGTGATTCCCATTGGGAATCCTTGCTGAGGGGCTCAGCTCTCATGGGCAAACCAGGCTATGGATGGGCAAATGGGAGCTGGATGGATCCAGGGTTACCCCTTGCAAGCAGGATGCTGAAGGCTCCCTCCGCATCCCCGCATCCCATGGGGGTGCCTCCTCCCTTGTCCCGTGCAGTTCTTCGACCGCTTGAAGCTGTTCTGGATGCCGGCCAAGCACCAGCCGGATTTCATCTACCTGCGCCACGTGCCCTTGCGGAAGGTTCACTTCTTCACCCTCATCCAGCTCCTCTGCCTCGTCCTGCTCTGGGCCATCAAAGCATCCCGAGCTGCCATCATCTTCCCCATGATGGTGAGAGCCGGGGCCGCCCGCGGCGGGGGGCGCAGCGTCACCGGCGGCCTCACCGCGTGTCCCCACCGCGCAGGTCCTGGCGCTGGTCTTCGTGCGGAAGGTGATGGATCTGTGCTTCTCCAAGCGCGAGCTCAGCTTCCTCGATGACCTCGTGCCCGAGAGCAGGAAGAAGAGGTTGGACGATGCCAAAAACGAAGCCAAAGAAGAGGAGGTAACGGCTGCTGCGAGCCGGGCAGCACCCGTCCCAGCTTGGCTTCCACTGCGGGGTTAATGCATCCCTAGAGCATCATGGAATGGGTTGGAAAGGAGCTGGAGCTCGTCCAGTTCCAACCCCTGCCATGGGTAGGGACACCTCGCACTAAACCAGGGTACCCAAGGCTCATCCAGCCTGGCCTTGAACACTGCCAGGGATGGAGCATTCACAACCTCCCTGGGCACCCATTCCAGTGCCTCACTGCCCTCACAGGAAAGGATCCCCTCCTTAGATCCAATCTAAACTCCCCCTGTTCCAGTTTGAACCCCATATATATATATATATATATATAGCCTGGATCCCCCATTGTAGCCAGTTCTGTAGCACTTCAACAGGGCAATATCCCTCACAATGGGGTCCGAACCCTATATATATATATATACCTGGATCCCCCATTGTAGCCTGTTCTGTAGCACTTCAACAGGGCGATATCCCTCACAATGGGGTCCGAACCCTATATATATATATATATAACCTGGATCCCCCATTGTAGCCTGTTCTGTAGCACTTCAACAGAGCGATATCCCTCACAATGGGGTCCGAACCCTATATATATATATATATCCTGGATCCCCCATTGTAGCCTGTTCTGTAGCACTTCAACAGGGCGATATCCCTCACAAGGGGGTCCGAACCCTATATATATATATATATCCTGGATCCCCCATTGTAGCCTGTTCTGTAGCACTTCAACAGGGCGATATCCCTCACAATGGGGTCCGAACCCTATATATATATATATATATAACCTGGATCCCCCATTGTAGCCTGTTCTGTAGCACTTCAACAGGGCGATATCCCTCACAATGGGGTCCGAACCCTATATATATATATATATATATATAACCTGGATCCCCCATTGTAGCCTGTTCTGTAGCACTTCAACAGGGCGATATCCCTCACAATGGGGTCCGAACCCTATATATATATATATAACCTGGATCCCCCATTGTAGCCTGTTCTGTAGCACTTCAACAGGGCGACATCCCTCTCAATGGGGTCCTGCTGACCCCACACCGGTTATCACCATAGGCAGCCTTGCTCATGACGGTGTTTTTGTCACCCCCACAGCCCCATTTCCCCAGTATGGGAGACCCTTCCCCTGCTGCCCTCGCTGCTCCCAATGGGATCACTGGGGTCGGGTGCAGCAGAGACCTGGATTTGCCCCTTGCATCATAGGAATCCCGTAAGATGATGGAAGCCGCTGCTGCGGGCTCGGTCCAGCTGCGCCTGCTGGCCAAGGGCAGCCAAGCGGGGGTCCCAAAGGGAAGCACTGAGAGGTAAAGCCCCAAGGGATGGGGGACTCGTTCCCAGTGTTAACTGGAAGGGGTTTGGGGCCGGGCTCCCTGCTTGCATCTTCCTTGAGCATCCCTCAATGGGGGGGGGTATGGGTATGGGTATGGGTATGGGCATGGGTATGGGTATGGGCATGGGTATGGGTATGGGTATGGGTATGGGTATGGGTATGGGCATGGGTATGGGTATGGGTATGGGTATGGGTATGGGTATGGGTATGGGTATGGGTATGGGTATGGGTATGGGTATGGGTATGGGTATGGGTATGGGTATGGGTATGGGTATGGGTATGGGTATGGGTATGGGTATGGGTATGGGTATGGGTATGGGTATGGGTATGGGTATGGGTATGGGTATGGGTATGGGTATGGGTATGGGTATGGGTATGGGTATGGGTATGGGTATGGGTATGGGTATGGGTATGGGTATGGGTATGGGTATGGGTATGGGTATGGGTATGGGTATGGGTATGGGTATGGGTATGGGTATGGGTATGGGTATGGGTATGGGTATGGGTATGGGTATGGGTATGGGTATGGGTATGGGTATGGGTATGGGCAGCGCCAAAGGAGGGGATGGAGGGCTCAGGACTGACCCCAAACCCCCACCAGCAGTGGTTTAAGGTACCTGGAGGTGCTCGTGCTCAACCCCGAGGAGCTGCAGGAGGGATGTGCACCAGGAGAGGGCTGTGGGGCTGACCCCTAAACCCCTCCTGTGGGGCTGACCCCTAAACCCCCTCTGTGGGGCTGACCCCTAACCCCCCTCTGTGGGGCTGACCCCTAAACCCCCTCTGTGGGGCTGACCCCTAACCCCTCTGTGGGGCTGACCCCTAAACCCCCTCTATGGGGCTGACCCCTAACCCCCCTCTGTGGGGCTGACCCCTAAACCCCTCTTGTGGGGCTGACCCCTAAACCCCCTCTGTGGGGCTGACCCCTAACCCCCTCTATGGGGCTGACCCCTAACCCCTTTGCAGGGCTGACCCCTCGGAGATCAACATCTCGGATGAGATGCCCAAGACGGCCGTGTGGAAAGCGCTCACCATGGACACGGAGCCACGGTGATGGGCGCAGGTACGGGAGGGACGGGTACGGATGGGGCCGTGCTCCCATTGGTACCCAGGGCGCGCACGGCCCCTCCCTGGGGATGCTCTCCCTGTATCCCTCTCCCTGATCCCCCTTTCCCTGCTCAGGAGCCTGGATCCGGACGGGGAGGAGGCCGTGCTCAGGGATGCCACAACCGGCACAGGAGAAGCCGCTCCTCCCACTGGAGGCTCCCATTGAGGCCATGGGGATGGCTTTGAGTCCCCATTGGTGTGCTCCGGGCCTTCCGTGTCTCTTGGGGAGCCCATTGGGGCCTATGGGAGCTGGGTGCACACGCATGGGGTTGGATTGAGGCTGCCCCTCTCTATTTTATGCCAGTCCCCCCATTCCTCCCTGCTCTCAGTGTCCCAACACGCACTGGGGATGTGCAACCCCATCCCCTGCTCCGCTTGATGTGCTCTGTGCCATTGGTTTCCATCGCGGTTCGGGGTCCCTGCTTTCGCTGCATTGGGAGCATCCAAGGGGTTGGGTTGAGGCCGAGGAAAAGACTTTGCTCCCCATGCGCCACAGTATCCCAGTATCCCAGTATCCCAGTATCCCAGTATCCCAGTATCCCAGTATCCCAGTATCCCAGTATCCCAGTATCCCAGTATCCCAGTATCACAGTATCCCAGTATCCCAGTATCACAGTATCCCAGTATCCCAGTATCCCAGTATCCCAGTATCCCAGTATCACAGTATCCCAGTATCCCAGTATCGCAGTATCGCAGTATCCCAGTATCCCAGTATCCCAGTATCCCAGTATCCCAGTATCCCAGCATCCCAGCATCCCAGTATCCCAGTATCCCAGTATCCCAGTATCCCAGTATCCCAGTATCCCAGTATCCCAGTATCCCAGTATCCCAGTATCCCAGTATCCCAGTATCCCAGTATGTTAGAGATTGGAAGGGACCCCAAAAGCTCATCCAGTCCAATCCCCTATGGAGCAGGAACACCCAGATAAGGTCACACAGGAACGTGTCCAGGCGGGTTTTGAATGTCTCCAGAGAAGGAGACCCCACAGCCTCCCTGGGCAGCCTGGTCCAGTGTTCTGTCACCTCACTGAGAAGGAGTTGAAGTGGAACCTCTTGTGTTCCAGTTTGCACCCATTGCCCCTTGTCCTATCATTGTTTGCCACTGGGAAGAGCCTGGCTCCATCCTCGGGACACTCCCCCTTTATATATTGATATACACTGATAAGGTCACCCCTCAATCTCCAGACTATAGAGACCCAGCTCCCTCAGTCTGTCCTCATAAGGGAGATGCTCCACTCCCTTCATCATCCCAGTTGCCCTGCGCTGGACTCTCTCCAGCAGGTCCCTGTCCTTAAACTGGACCCATTATTCCATATGGGGTCTCACCAGGGC